>NW_024730549.1:0-96475 GCF_018991925.1 Homarus americanus
CTAGACACATGCATTGCTCACTGCCAGGTACACCCTAACACTCCATACACCTCAGACACTCCAGGTACACCCCAGACACCCATGGCACACCCCAGACACTCCCCAGGCACACCACTGACACTTCCAGGTACACCCTGACACCCCGGCACCCTCTGACAGTCCCAGGCACCTCTGACACCCCAGGCACACCGCTGACACTCCCAGGGCACACCACTGACACTGCCAGAACATTTCCAGACACTGCCAGGTACACCCCAGACACGCCCAGGCACGCCTCAGACACCAGGCACACCCCACACCTCTAGGCACACCTCTAACACCCCATGTACACCTTCGAAACTCCCAGGCACACCTCCGATACTCCGCAGGTACACGTCTGTCACCCCAGGCACCTACACACCACAGGCCACCTCAGACACCCCAGGCACACCTCTGACATCCTAGGTACACCTCTGACACCCCATGTACACCTCCGAAACTCCCAGGTACACCTCCGATACTCCCAGCAGTACACGTCTGACACTCCCAGGTACTCCTCACACCCCAGGCACACCTCAGACACTCCCAGGCACACCTCCTGACACCCCAGGCACACCTCTGAATCCCAGGCACACCTCAGACACTCCCAGGTACACCCTAACACTGCCAGGCACACTGCTGACACTGGCAGGTACACCTGACACTCCCAGAACACTCTGACAACCAGGCACACCCCAGACACTCCCAGGCACACCTCAACACTGCCAGGCACACCTCAGACACTGCAGGTACACCTCTGACACTGCCAGGTAAACCCCTGACACTGGCAGGCACACTGATACTCCCAGGTACACCTCTGACACTCCCAGGCACCAATGACACTCCCAGGTACACCCCTGACACTCCCAGTTTCACCTCTGACACCCAGGCACACCTCTGACACACAAAGGCTCTGATGCTCCCCAGGTACACCGTCTGACACTCCCATCACACCTCTGACACCTGAGGAACACGTCTGTCACTCCCAGGCACCACCACTGACACTCCCCACGGACACCAATGACAGTCCCAGCTACACCTCAGACAGTCCCAGGCACACCTCTGACAATGCCAGGTACACGCTTTGACACTGCCAGGCACACCTCCTGACACTCCCAGGCACACCTCTGAAACCCCAGGTACCTGACACTCCCTGGTACCCACCTGACCCCTCCCAGGTACACCCCTACACACCACCAGGGCAACCCTCAGACACCCCCAGGCACACCTCTGACATCTCCAGGCACACCACCACACCCAGGCACACCATCTGCCCTCCCAAGGCACACCTCTGACACCCCAGGCACACCTGGACACTTCCAGGTACACCCCACACCCCAGGTTCACCTCTGACACTCCCAGGTACACTCTAACACACAAAGATATCCTCTGATGCTCCCCAGGTATCTGTCTGACACCCCAGGCACACTTCTGACACCCCAGGCACACCCCTGACACTTCCAGGCACACCTCAGACACCCCAGGCACACACCAGACACTCCCAGGCACACCTCTGACACCCCAGGAACACCTCTGACACCCCAGGCACACCTCTGACACCCCAGGCACACCTCTGACACTTCCAGGTACATCTCTGATACCCCAGTTACACCTCTGACACTCTGCAGGCACTCTGACACCTCTGGCACACCTGACACCCACACCACACACCCCAGGCACACCTCAGACATTCCCAGGCACACCCTGACACCCCCAGGCACACCACTGACACCCCAGGCACACCTCTGGCACTCCCCTTACTTCTCTGATACTCCCAGGCACAACACTTACACCCCAGGTGTACCCTCAAACACCCCCAGGTACACCTCAGACACTCCCAGGTACCTCTAGATACTCCCAAAACACCTCTGACACTCCAAGGTACAACCTTGATACTCCCCAGGTATACCCTGACATTCCCAGGCACACCGCTGACACTTCCAGGCACACCGCTGACACTGCCAGGCACACCTCTAACACCCATACACCTCAGATTCTCCCAGGTACACCCCTCAGACACCCAAGGTGCCACCCCAGACACTCCCAGCACCACTGACACTCCAGGCACACCCCTGACACCCCGGTACTCCTCTGACAGTCCCAGGTACACCTCTGACACTCCCAGGCACACCGCTGACACCCCAGGCACACCACTGACACTGCCAGGTACATTTCAGACACTGCCAGGTACACCTCAGACACGCCCAGGTACGCTCTGACATCCCAGGTACACCTCTGACAATCCCAGGTACACCTCAGACACTCCCAGGCACACCTCTAACACTGCCAGTTACACCTCTGACACTGGCAGATACGCCTCTAACACTGCCAGGTACACCTCTGACACTGGCAGGTACACCTTGACACTCCCAGGAACACCTCTGACAATCCTGTGCACACCTCAGACACTCCCAGGTAAACCTCTAACACTGCAAGGTACACCCCAGACACTGTCAGGTACATCTCTGATACTCCCAGGTACACCTCTGAACACCCAGGTACAACAATGACACCTCCCAGGCACACCCTGACACCCCAGGTTCACCTCTGACACCCCCAGGCACACCTCTGACACACAAAGGTACTCCTCTGATGCTCCCAGGTATTCAGTGACACTCCAGGCACACCTCTGACACCTGAGGAACACCGCTGTCGCTCCCAGGTACACCACTGACACTCCCCAGGTTCACCCTCTGACACCCAGGAACACCTCTGACACCCCAGGGACACCCCAGACACTCCCCAGGCACACCTCAGACACCGGTACACCTCCAACACTTCCATGCACACCTCCGACACTCCCAGGTAAACCCCCTGACACTCCCCAGGTACACCTCTAACACTGCCAGGCACACCTCTGACACTGGCAGGTACACCTCCGATACTCCCAGGTAAACCTCTGACACTCCCCAGGTACAACAATGACACTCCCAGGTACACCCCTGACACTCCCAGGTTCACCTTGACACTCCCAGGCACACCTCTGACACACAAAGGTACTCCACTGATGCCCCAGGCACTCGTCTGACACTCCCAGGCACACCTCTGACACCTGAGGAACACCTTTCACCCCAGGCACACCACTGACACACCCCAGGCACACTCCAGACACCCCGGTACACCTCTGAACATTCCCCAGGTACACCAGACACCCCAGGCACACCTCTGACACCCAGTGTACACCCCCACACCCAGTGCACCTCACATCAGGTACACCTCCGATACTCCAAGGTACACCTCTGACACCCCAGGTATAACAATGACACTCCCAGGCACACCCCCTGACACCCCAGGTTCACCTCTGACACCCCAGGCACACCTCTGACACACAAAGGTACTCCTCTGATGCCCCAGGTATTCGTCTGACACCCCAGGTACACCTCTGACACCTGAGGAACACCTCTGTCACCCCAGGCACAACACACACCCCAGGCACACCCCAGACACCCCCAGGCACCTCTGAACACCCCAGGCACACCCTCAGACACCCCAGGCACACCTCTGACACCCCGGAGGTACACCCCTGACACTACCAGGCACACCCCTCACACAGGCTACACCTGACACCCCAGGTACACCTCTGACACCCAGGCACACTTCCTCTCAAGACACCCCAGTAGACACACCTAGGCACTCTGAGATACTGGACACCTGACACTCACACCCCAGTGCTAACAGACACTCCGGTGGCACACCCCTGACACCCCACAGGCACACCCTCTGACACTCCCAGGTACACCTCTGACACCCCAGGTACACCGGACACTGCCAGGTACACCTCAGACACTGCCAGTACCTCAGACACCCCCAGGTATACTCTGACTCACAGGTACACCTCTGATACTCCCAGGTATACTCTGAAACTCCCAGGCACACTGCTGACACCCAGGTACACCGCTGACACTCCCAGGCACACCGACACTGCCAGGCACACCCCCTCACACCCATGTACACCCCAGACACTCCCCAGGCACACCAGACACTCCCAGGCACACCTCAGACACCCCAGGTACACCACTGATACTCCCAGATACAACTCACTTAAAGATACACCCAGACACTCCCAGGCACACTCTTCTAACTCCCCAGATACACCCTCTGACACTTCCAGACACCTCTGACACTTAGGACACCAATGACACTCCCAGATACACTCTGACAATTCCCAGGTACACCACTGACATTCCAAAACCTATGACACTCCCAGGTACACCTCTGACACTCCCCAGGCACACCACTGACATTACCAGGTAAACCCATGACACCCCAGTTACACCCATACACCCCAGGCACACTCTGACACTCCAAGGTACACCCCTGACACTGCAGGTACCCTCTGACACCCCTGCACACACCCGGACAATTCCAGGTACACCCTCATACACCGTCAAGCACCCCAGACATTCCCAGCACACCTCTGACACCCCAGGCACACCACTGACACCCCCAGGCACACCTCTGGCACTCTCTGGTACACTCTCTGATACTCCCCAGGTCCAACACTTACACCCCAGGCACCTCAGACACTCCACACCCCAGACACTCCCCAGGCACTCAGACACACCCCAGGCACACCTCAGACACCCCAGGTACTCCTCAGATACTCCCAAAACACCCTCTCACACTCCAAGGTACACCTTGATACTCCCAGGCATACCCCGACACTCCCCAGGCACATTTCAGACACTGCCAGATACACCTCAGACACGCCCAGGCACACCGCTGACACTGCCAGGTGCACTCAGACACTGCCAGGCACGCCCCCCAGACACCCCAGGTAAAGCCTCTGACACCCCAGGCACACCTCTCACACTCCCCAGGCACACCCTGAAACCCCAGGCACACCTCTGACACTCCCAGGCACACCCTGACACTCCCAGGCACACCGCTGACACTCCCACGCACACGCTGACACTGCCAGGCACCTCAGACACTGCCAGGCACACCAGACACTCAGGCATACCTCTGACTCTCCCAGGCACTTCCTCAATCCCAGGCATACCTGAAACTCCCAGGCACACCGCTGACACCCCAGGTTCACTGCTGACACCCAGGCACACCGCTGACACTGCCAGGCACACCCCAGACACTGCCAGGTACACCAGACACTCCCCAGGCATACCTCTGACCTCACAGGCACACCTCTGATACCCCAGGCATACCTCTGAAACCCCAGGCACACCGCTGACACCCCAGGCACACCGCTGACACTGGCACACCGCTGACACTGCCAGGCACACCTCACACCAATGCACACCAGACACCCCAGGCACACCTCAGACACCCCAGGCACACCTCAGACACTCCCAGGCACACCACTGATATTCTGTACACCTCTGACACTTCAAGATACACCTCAGACACTCCCAGGTACATCTCTGACACTCCCAGATACACCTCTGACACTTCCAGATACACTCTGACACCCCAGGAGACCAATGACGCTCCCAGATACACCTCTGACACTCCCAGGAACACCACTGACACACCAGGCACACCCATGACACCCCAGGCACACTCTGACACTCCAAGGCACACCTCTGACACTGCAGGTACCTCTGGCACCCCTGGCACACACCTGACACCCCAGGCACACCCCACACACCCAGGGCCAACCCCAGACATTCCCAGGTTCACCCTGATATCCCAGGCACACCACTGACACCCAGGCACACCTCTCATCTCTGGTACACCTGACACCCCAGGTCCAACACCACACCCCAGGCACCCTGACACCCGGGCACACCTCAGAACCCGGCACCTCAGATACCCTAAAACACCTATGACACCCAAGGCACACCTTGATACTCCCAGGTATACCCTGACACTAGGCACACGCTGACACTTCCAGGCACACCGCTGACACTGCCAGGCACACCCCCTGACACCCATGCACACCCAGACACCCCAGGCACACCCCAGACACCCCAGGCACACCCCAGACTCCCAGGCACACCACTGACACCCCAAGCACAGCCCCTGACACTCCCCATGTACTCCACTGATAGTCCCAGGCACACCTCTGACACCCCAGGCACACCACTGATATTACCAGGCACACCCATGACACCCCAGGCACACCTGACACCTGCAGGCACTCTGACACCTGCACACACCTGACACCCAGGCACACCCCACACCCCAAGCACACCCCAGACATCCCAGAGACACCCCTGACACTCCAGGCACACCACTGACACTCCCAGGCACACCCTGGCACTCCCTGGCACATCCGATACCCCAGGCACAACACTTATACCCCAGGCATTCCTCAGACACCCCAGGCACACCCCAGACACCCCCAGGCACACCCCAGACACCCCCTGGCACACCACTGACACTCCCAGGTACACCTCTGACACTCCCAGGATCACCTCACACCCCAGGCACACCCCTGGCACCCCAGGTATTCTCTGACAGTCCCAGTGCACACCTCCGACACCCCAAGCACACCTCTGACACCTCCAGGCACACCCCTGAAACCCCAGGCACACCAATGACACTACCAGGCACACCTCTGACACCTGGAGGCACACCCCAGACACCCCAGGCACACCCCAGACACCCCAGGCACACCTCTGACACTGCAGGTTCACCTCACACCCCAGGCCTGACACCTGAGCACCCAACACCAGGTACACCTCTGACACTGGCAGGCACACCTGATACCCGGCACACCCCACACTCCCCAGGCCAATGACACCCAGGCACACGCTGACACCCCAGGTTCACCCTGACACTCCCCAGGCACTCCCATACCCCAGGTACCGTCTGACACTTCCAGGCACACCTCTGACACCTGAGGAACACCTCCACACCCCAGGCACACCACTGACACCTCTAGCACACCCCAGACACCCCAGGCACACATCTGAACACCCGGCACACCTCAGACACCCCCAGGCACACCTCTGACACCCCAGGCACACCCCTGACACTCCCCAGGCACACCTCACACTCACAGGCACACCCTCCGACACACCCAGGTACACCCCAGACACCCCAGGGCACCTCCAACACCCCAGCACTCTGACACCCCAGGACCCCAGACACCCCAGGCACACCACCCTAGGCACTCCTCTGACACTCCCAGTACACCTCTGACACTCCCCAGAACACCTCTGACACTCCCCAGGCACAACCTCTGACACTCCCAGGCACACCTCTGTCACCCAAGGCACACCACTGACACCCTAGGCACACCCCAGACACTCCCAGGCACACCCTCTGAACACCCAGGCACACCTCAGACACCCCAGGCACACCGCACACTGCCAGGCACATCTCAGACACACCCCAGGCACACCTGACACCTCAGGCACCTCCTGACACCCCAGACACACCTCTGACACCCCAGGCACTGACACTTCCAGGCACACCCCAGACACCCCAGGCACACCTGACACCCCAGGCACACCTCTGACACCCCAGGCACACCCCTGACACCCAAGCACACCTCTGACATCACCATGCACACCCATGACACCCAGGCACACTCTGACACCCAAGGCACACCTCTGACACTGCAGGCACTCCTCTGCACCCCTGGCACACACCTGACACTAGGCACACCTCACATCACCATGGCCAACCCATGACACCCCAGGCACACCCTCTGACACCCCCAGGCACACCTCTGACACTGCCTCTGCACTCTGGCACACACCTGACACCCCACACCACACTCCCAGGCACACCGCTGACACTGCCAGGCACATCCAGACAACCCCGGCACACCTCAGACACTCCCCAGGTGCACCTTGACACCCCAGACACACCTCTGACACTCCCAGGTACTCCCTGACACTTCCAGGCACACCCCAGACACACCCCAGGCACACTCTGACACTCCCCAGGCACACCTCTGACACTCCCAGATACACCCTGACACTCCCAGGAACACCACTGACATTACCAGGTACACCTATGACACTCCCAGGTACACCTCTGACACTCCAAGGTCACACCTCTGACACTCACGGTACTCCTCTGGCACTCCCTGGTACACACAGCCTCCCAGGTACACCTCATACCTCAGGTACACCTCCAGACATTCCCAGGTTCACTTCTGACCTCCCAGGTACACCACTGACACTCCCAGGTACTCCTCTGGCACTCCTGGTACACCTGACACTCCCAGGTACATCTCAGACACTCCCAGGTACACCTCAGACACTCTCAGGTGCACCTTGACACTCCCAGACACACCTCTGACACTCCCAGGTACTCCTCTGACACTTCCAGGTACACCTCAGACACTCCCAGGTACCTCTTGACACTCCCAGGTACACCTCTGACACTCCCAGATACACCTCTGACCTCCCAGGAACACCACTGACATTACCAGGTACACCTCAGACACTCCCAGGTACACCTCTTGCCAGGTACACCTCTGACTGGCAGGTACACCTCTGACACTCCAGGAACACCTCTGACAATCCCAGGTACACCTCAGACACTCAAGTGCTCCTCAGACACTCCCAGGTACACCTCGAAACTCCCGGTGCTCCTCAGATACTCCTAAAACACCTATGACACTCCAAGGTACCACCTTGATCTCCCAGGTATACCCCTGACACTCCCAGGTACACCGCTGACACTTCCAGGTACACCGCTGACGCCAGGTACACCCTGACCACCAGTGCACCTCAGACACTCCCAGGTACACCTCAGACACTCCCAGGTACACCTCAGACACTCCCAGGTACACCACTGACACTCCCAAGTACAGCCCTGACACTCCCATGTACTCCACTGATAGTCCCAGGTACACCTCTGACACTCCCAGGTACACCACTGATATTACCAGGTACACCTATGACACTCCCAGGTACACCTCTGACACTCGCAGGTACTCTCTGACACTCCCTGGTACACACCTGACCTCCCAGGTACACCTCATACACTCCCAAGTACACCTCAGACATTCCCAGAGACACCTCTGACACTCCCAGGTACACCACTGACACTCCCAGGTACACCTCTGGCACTCCCTGGTACATCTCGGATACTCCCAGGTACAACACTTATACTCCCAGGTATTCCTCAGACACTCCTAGGTACACCTCAGACACTCCCAGGTATTCCTCAGATACTCCAAAAAACACTCCTGACACTCCAAGGTACACCTTTAATACTCCCAGGTATACCGCCACTCCCATTTACACCGCTGACACTTCTAGGTACACCGCTGACACTCCCAGGTACACCTCAGACACTCCCAGGTACACCTCAGACACTCCCTGGTACACCACTGACACTCCCAGGTACACCTCTGACACTCCCAGGTTCCCCTCACACTCCCAGGTACACCTCCCAGGTATTCCTCTGACAGTCCCAGGTACACCTCCGACACTCCCAAGTACACCTCTGACACTTCCAGGTACCTCTGATACTCCCAGGTACACCAATGACTACCAGGTACACCTCTGACCTCCAGGTACACCTCAGACACTCCCAGGTACACCTCCAGACACTCCCAGGTACCTCCTGACACTCCCAGGTTCACCCCTCACACTCCCAGGTACACCTCTGACACTCGAGGTACACCTCCCTAACACCCCAGGTACACCTCTGACACTGGCAGGTACACCTCCGATACTCCCAGGTACACCTCTGACACTCCCAGGTACACCAATGAGCACTCCCAGGTACCGCTGACACTCCCAGGTTCACCTCTGACACTCCCAGGTACTCCTCCCATACTCCCAGGTACTCGTCTGACACTTCCAGGTACACCTCTGACACTCCGAGGAACACCTCTGTCACTCCCAGGTACACCACTGACACTCCTTGGTACACCTCAGACACTCCCAGGTACACCTCTGAACACTCCCAGGTACCTCAGACACTCCCAGGTACACCTCTGACACTCCCAGGTACACCCCTGACACTCCCAGGTACACCCCTCACACTCACAGGTACACCTCCGACACACCCAGGTACACCTCAGACACTCCCAGGTGCACCTCCAACACTCCCAGGTACACCTCTGACACTCCCAGGGACACCCCAGACACTCCCAGGTACACCACTGACACTCCCAGGTACTCCTCTGACACTCCCAGGTACACCTCTGACACTCCCAGGAACACCTCTGACACTCCCAGGTACACCTCTGACACTCCCAGGTACACCTCTGTCACTCCAAGGTACACCACTGACACTCCTAGGTACACCTCAGACACTCCCAGGTACACCTCTGAACACTGCCAGGTACACCTCAGACACTCCCAGGTACACCGCTGACACTGCCAGGTACATCTCAGACACTCCCAGGTACACCTCAGACACTCTCAGGTGCACCTTGACACTCCCAGACACACCTCTGACACTCCCAGGTACTCCTCTGACACTTCAGGTACACCTCAGACACTCCCAGGTACACTCCTGACACTCCCAGGTACACCTCTGACACTCCCAGGTACACCCCTGACACTCCCAGATACACCTCTGACACTCGCAGGTACTCCTCTGACACTCTCTGGTACACACCTGACACTCCCAAGTACACCTCATACACTCCCAGGTACACCACTGACACTCCCAGGTACACCTCTGGCACTCCCTGGTACTTCTCTGATACTCCCAGGTACAACCTCCCAGGTACTCCTCTGACACTCCCAGGTACCTCAGACCTCCCAGGTCTCTCAGATCTCCCAAAGCACCTCGACTCTCCAGGTCCCTGATGCTCCAGTACCCTCATTCCCAGGTACATTTCAGACACGCCAAGTACACCTCAGACACCCAGGTACGCCTCGACACTCCCAGGTAAACCTCTGACCTCCCAGGTACACCTCTGACACTCCCAGGTACACCTCCGAAACTCAAGGTACACCTCCGATACTCCCAGGTTCCCTGACACCCAGGTACACCTCTGACCTCCCAGGGACACCCCAGACACTCCCAGATACACCTCTGACACTCCCAGGTACTCCTCTGACACTCCCAGGTACACCTCAGACACTCCCAGGTACTCTCAGATACTCCCAAAACACCTCTGACTCTCCAAGGTACACCCTTGATACTCCCAGGTATACCCCTGACATTCCCAGGTACATTTCAGACACTCCCAGTACACCTCAGACACGCCCAGGTACGCCTCAGACACTCCCAGGTAAACCTCTGACACTCCCAGGTACACCTCTGACACTCCCAGGTACACCTCCGAAACTCAGGTACACCTCCGATACTCCCAGGTTCACCTGACACCAGGTACCTCTCACACTCCCAGGGACACCAGACCTCCCAGATACCTCTGACCTCCCAGGTACTCCTCTGACACTCAGGTACACCTCAGACACTCCCAGGCCCTCAAGACACTCCCAGGTACACCTCTGATACTCCCAGTTACACCCCTGACACTCCCAGGTACACCTCTGACACTACAGGTACACCTCTGACACTCCCAGGTACACCGCTGACACTCCCAGGTACACCCCTGACACTGCCAGGTACACCTCAGACACTGCCAGGTACCTCAGACACTCCCAGGTATACCTCCTGACTCTCAGGTACACCACTGACACTCCCAGGTACACCTCCTGCTCCCTGGTACTTCTCTGATACTCCAGGTACACTTACACTCCCAGGTACTCCTCTGACACTCTCAGGTACACCTCAGACACTCCCAGGTACTCCTCAGATACTCCCAAAACACCTCTGACACTCCAAGGTACACCTTGATACTCCCAGGTATACCCCTGACATTCCCAGGTACATTTCAGACACTGCCAAGTACACCTCAGACACGCCCAGGTACGCCTCAGACACTCCCAGGTAAACCTCTGACACTCCCAGGTACACCTCTGACACTCCCAGGTACACCTCCGAAACTCGCAGGTACACCTCCGATACTCCCAGGTTCACCTCTGACACCCAGGTACACCTCTGACACTCCCAGGGACACCCCAGACACTCCCAGATACACCTCTGACACTCCCAGGTACTCCTCTGACCTCCCCAGGTACACCTCAGACACTCCCAGGTACCTCAAGACACTCCCAGGTACACCTCTGATACTCCCAGTTCACACCCTGACACTCCCAGGTACACCTCTGACACTACCAGGTACACCTCTGACACTCCCAGGTACACCGCTGACACTCCCAGGTACACCCTGACACTGCCAGGTACACCTCAGACACTGCCAGGTACACCTCAGACACTCCCAGGTATACCTCTGACTCTCCAGGTACACCTCTAATAATCCCAGGTATACCTCTGAAACTCCCAGGTACACCGCTGACACTCCCAGTTTCACCGCTGACACTCCCAGGTACACCGCTGACACTGTCACGTACACCTCTCACACTCCATATACACCTCAGATATTCCCAGGTACACCTCAGAAACTCCCAGGTACACATCAGACACTCCCAGGTACGCCACTGCCACTCCCAGGGACACCTCTGACACTTCAAAATACACCTCTGACACTCCCTGGGACACCAATGACACTCCCAGATACACATCTGACACTCCCATGTACACCACTGACACTACTAGGTACACCTATGACACTCCCCAGGCACACATCTGACACCCCAGGTATACCTCTGACACTCCCCAGGCACACCGCTGACACCCCAGGCACACCGCTGACACTGCCAGGCACACCTCAGACACTGCCAGGTACACCTCAGACACTCCCAGTTACATCCCTGACAATCCCAGGTCCACCTCTGACACTCCCAAGTACACCTAAGACACTCCCAGGTACACTCCAATACTCCCAGGTACACTTCTGACACTCCCAGGTACACCCCGCTGACACCCAGGTACACCCCTGACACTCCCAGGCACACCTCTGACACTCCCAGGCACACGTCAGACACTCCCAGGTACACACTCCCTGACACTCCCAGGCACACCTGAGACACTGGCACACCTCTGAACACTCCCAGGTACACCTCAGACACTCCCAGGTACACCGCTGACACTGCCAGGTACATCTCAGACACTCCCAGGCACACCTCAGACACTCCTCAGGTGCACCTTGACACCCCAGACACACCTCTGACACTCCCAGGTACCTCTGACACTCCAGGTACACCTCAGACACTCCCAGGTACACTCCTGACACTCCCAGGTACACCTCTGACACTCCCAGGTACAACCCTGACACTCCAGGTACACCTCTGACACTCCAAGGTACACCACTTCCAGGTACATCTCTGACACTCCGGTACACCCCTGACACTCCCAGATACACCCTGACACTCCAAGTACACCTCATACACTCCCAGGTACACCACTGACACTCCCAGGTACACCTCTGGCACTCCCTGGTACTTCTCTGATACTCCCAGGTACAACACTTACACTCCCAGGTACCTCTGACACCCCAGGTACACCTCAGACACTCCCAGGTACTCCTGATACCCCAAAACACTCTGACTCTCCAAGGTACACACCCTTGATGCTCCCAGGTATACCCCTGACATTCCTGGTACATTTCCAGACACTGCCAAGTACACCTCAGACACGCCCAGGCACGCCTCAGACACCCCCAGGCAAACCTCAAAACTCCCCAGGCACACCTCTGACACTCCCAGGCACACTCTCCGAAACCCAAGGTACACCTCCGGATACCCCAGCAGGTTCACCTTGACACCCAGGCACACCCTGACACCCCAGGGACATCCCAGACACTCCCCAGATACACCTCCTGACACTCCCAGGCACTCCTCTGGACACTCCCCAGGCACACCCCAGACACTCCCCAGGTACACCTCAAGACACTCCCAGGCACACCTCTGACACCCCAGGTACACCGCTGACACTCCCCAGGCACACCCCTGACACTGCCAGGCACACTTCAGACACTGCCAGGTACACCCTCAGACACCCCAGGCATACCCCTGACCTCCAGGTAACACCTCTAATAACCCAGGTGCGCCCTCTTGAAACTCCCAGGTACACTGCTGACACTCCCCAGTTTCACTGCTGACACTCCCAGGTACACCGCTGGACACTGCCACGCATACCTCACACCATATACACCTCAGATATTCAGGCACACCCCAGAAACCCCAGGCACACATCAGACACCCCAGGTACGCCACTGACACTCCCCAGGGACAATTCTGACACTGCAAGATACACCTCAGACACCCAGGCACACCTCTGATATTCCCAGGTACACCTCTGACACTCCAGATGGCACCCTGACACCCAGGACACCACGACACCCCAGACACACCTCTGGACACTCCCCAGGTACACCACTGACACTCTCCAGGCACACCTATGACACTTGTGCACACCTCTGGACACCCCAGGCACACCCCTGACACCTGGAGGCACACCGCTGACACTCCCAGGTGCACACCGCTGACACTGCCAGGTACACCTCAGACACTGCCAGGCACACCTCAGACATTCCCAGTTACATCCCTGACAATCCCAGGTCCACCTCTGACTCCCCAAGCACACCAAGACACCCCAGGCACACCTCCACATCCCAGCAGGCACACCTCCCCCTGACACTCCCCAGGCACACCGCTGACACTCCCAGGTACACCCCTGACACTCCCAGGCACACCCTGACACTCCAGGCACACACGTCAGACACTCCCAGGCACACCCTGACACTCCCAGGCACTCTCAGACACTCCTGTGCCACCTCACCCCAGGTACACCGCCGACAATCCCAGGTACACCTCCTGACACCCCTGCAGGCACACCTCAGACAGTCCTTCCCAGGTGCACACCCTCTGACACCTCACAGGCACACCTCTGACACTGCCAGGCATACCTCTGATACCCCAGGCACACCCCAAACCCCAGGCACTCCTCTGACACTCCCAGGCACACTGCTGACACTGCCAGGTACACCCCACACCCCTGGCACACACCTGACACCCCAGGCACACCCCACACACTCCCCAGGCACACCCCAGACATTCCCCAGGCACACCTCTGACACTCCCCAGGCACACCACTGACACTGCACACTTGCACTCTCTGGTACATCTCTGATACCCCAGGTCCAACACTTACACTCCCAGGCACTCCCTCAGACACCCCCAGGCACACCCCCAGACACACCCCAGGCACCACTCAGATACTCCCCAAAATGGCCTCTGGACACTCCAAGGCACACCTTACACCAGGCATACCCCTGGACACTCCCAGGCACACCGCTGACACTTCCAGGCACACTGCTGACACTGCCAGGCACACCTCTGACACTCCATGTACACCCTCAGATACTCCCCAGGCACACCCCAGACACACTCCCCAGGCACACCCCAGACACTCCCAGTTACACCACTGACACTCCCCAGGTACAACCCTGACACTCCCCATGTACTCCTCTGATAGCCCCAGGTAAACCTCTGACACACTCCCCAGGCACACCACTGACACACCAGGCACACCTATGACACTCCCAGGCACACCTCTGACACTGCAGGTACCTCTACCCCTGGTACACACCTGACCTCCCCAGGCACACCTCATACACTCCCCAAGCACCAGACATTCCCAGGCACACCTCTGGACACTCCCAGGCACACCACTGACACTCCAGGCACACCTCTGGCACCCCCCTGCACCCTGGGATACTTCCAGGCACAACACTTATACTCCCAGGCATTCCTCAGACAAATCCCAGGCACACCTCAGACACTCCCCAGGTACTCCTCAGATACTCCAAAACACTCTGGACACCTGCACACCTTGAATACTCCCCAGGTATACCCCTTGACACTGGTAAGTACACCGCTGACACTTAGGCACACTGCTGACACCCCAGGCACACCCCTGAGACACCCAGGCACACCTCAGACACTCCCAGTTCACATCCTCTGACAACCTGGGAGGTCCACCCCTGGACACTGCAAGCACACCCACACACCCCCAGGCACACCTCCAATACCCCAGGTACACCCTCTGACAATCCCAGGCACACCGCCGACACTCCCCAGGCACACCACTGGGACACTCCCCAGGCACACCTCTGACTCTCCAGGCACACGTCACACACTCCCAGGCACACCTCTGACACTCCCAGGTACTCCTCAGACACTCCCCAGGTACACCTCTGACACTCCAGGTACACTGCCGACAATCCCAGGCACACCTCCGACACTCCCCAGGTACACCTCAGACAGTCCCAGGCACACCTCTGACACTGCTGTGCACACCCTCTGACACTGCCAGGCATACCTGACACTCCCCAGGTGCCAATTCCTGAAACCCCAGGTTCTCCTCTGACACTCCCCTGTTACCCACCTGACCCCAGGCACACCCCACACCACCAGGCACACCTCAGACACTCCCAGGTACACCTCTGACATTTCCAGGCACACCACTCACACTCCCAGGTACACCATCTGGCTCTCCCAGGCACACCTTGACACTCCCAGGAACACTCTATGACACTTTAGGCACACCCCAGACACTCCCCAGATGCCACCTCTGACATTCTTGGTGCACTCCTCTGACACTCCCAGGCACACCTCAGACACTCTATAAGTACACTCCAGACACCACCAGCTAAATCCCTCTGACACTCTGCACACCCCCTGGACATTCTAGCCACACCTCAGAGGGCCCTGGCACACCTCTGACACTCCCAGGCACACCGCTGACACCCCAGGCACACCACTGACACCGCCAGGCACACTCTCAGACACCGCCAGGCACACCTCAGACACGCCCAGGCACACGCCTCAGACACCCCAGGTACTCCTCTGACACTCACAGGCACACCTCAGACACACACCCAGGCACACCTCTGACACCCCAGGCACACCTCTGACAATCACAGGCACACCTCAGACACTCCCCAGGCACACCTCTAACACGCTACAGGCACACCTCAGACACTCCTGGTACATCTCTAACACTGCCAGGAAGACCCCACACCAAGTAAGGCACACCTCCAACAATCCCAGGCACACCTCTGACTCCCCAGGCACACCTCTGACACACAAAGGCACTCCACTGATGCTCCCCAGGTACCTGTCTGGACACTCCCCAGGTACACCTCTCTGACACCGAGGAACACCTCTGTCACCCCAGGCACACCACTGGACACTCCCAGGCACACCTCAGACACCCCAGGTACACCTCTGGAACACTCCCAGGCACACCTCAGACACCCTGTGCACACACCTCTGACACTCCCCAGGCACACCCCCTGACACTTGCACACCCCCTCACACTCTCAGGTACACCTCCGATACTCCCAGGCACACCTCTGACACTCCCAGGTATAACAATGACACTCTATAACACCCCCGACACTCCCAGGTTCACCTCCTGACACTCTGTGCGCACACCTCTGACACACAAAGGCAATTCTCTCATGCTCCCCAGGTATCTGTCTGACACTCCCAGGCACACCTCTGACACCTGGAGGAACAACCCCTGTCACCCCAGGTACCCCACTGACACTCCCCAGGCACACCTCTGTACACCCCAGGCACACCTCTGAACACCCCAGGCACACCTCAGAATTCCCCCAGGCACACCTGGGTGACACTCCCCAGGCACACCCCTGATACCACCAGGCACACCCCCACACCTCAGGCACACCTCCGACACTCCCAGGCACACCTCTGACACCCAGGCACACCCTGACACTCTAGGACACCCCAGACACTCCCCAGACACACCTCTGACACTCCCCAGGCACCTCATTCCCCAGGCACCTCAGACACTCCCCAGGCACACTCCAGACACCCCAGGCACACCCTGACACTCCCAGGCACATCCCCACACTTGGCAGGCACACCCCTGACACTCCCCAGGCACACCTCTATTACTCCCCAGGCACACCGCTGACACTCCCAGGCACACCGCCTGACACTGCCAGGCACACCCCAGACACTGCCACACCCCAGACACACCCAGGCATACCCCTGAAACCCCAGGCACACCGCTGACACTCCAGGCATACCGCTGACACTCCCAGGTACACACCGCTGACACTCCAGGCACACTTCAGACACTCCCAGGTACACTCCCCAGACACTCCCCAGGCACACCACTGATACCCTGGTGCACACCCTGACACTTCAAGACAGTTCTCAGCGACACTCCCAGGTACACTCTTGATTAATTTCCGATACACCTCTGACACTTCCAGATACAATGACACTCGCAGGACACCAATGACACCCCAGATACACCCTGACACTCCCCAGGCACACCACTGACACTTCAAGACACACCTATGACACTCCCCAGGCACACCCTGGACACTCCCAGGCACACCTCTGATACCTAGGACACCAATGACACCCCAGATACAACCTCCTGACACCTCCAGGTTCACCAATGACACCAAGACACACCTATGACACCTAGGCACACTCTGACAATTCCCAGGTACACCTCTCATACTCCCCAGGCACACCCCCGACACTCCCCAGGCACACCCTGACACTCCCAGGCACACCTCTGACACTCCCAGGTACACCGCTGACACTGCCAGGCACACTGCTGACACTGCCAGGTACACCCCAGACACTGCCAGGTACACCTCAGACACCCCCAGGCATACCTCTGACCTCCAGGCACACCCCACAATCCCAGGCATACCCCTGAAACCCCAGGCACACCGCTGACACTCCCAGGCTCACCGCTGACACCCCAGGCACACCGCTGATACTGCCAGGTACACCTCACACCCATGTACACCCCAGATATTCCAGGCACACCTCAGAAACTCCCAGGCACATCAGACACCTCTGTGTAAGCCACCGACACTCCCCTTTATCACTCTCTGACACTTCAAGACACACCTCTCAGACACCTAGGTACACTCTGACACTTCTAGGCACACCTCTTATCTCCAGATACACCTCTGACACTCCCAGGACACCTCAATGACACTCCCAGATATACCTCTGACACTCCCAGGCACACCACTGACACACCAGGCACACCCATGACACTCCCAGGCACACTTGACACTCCCAGGCACACCTCCTGACACACTCCCAGGCATACTGACACTCCCCAGGCACACCGCTGACACTCCCAGGCACACCTCAGACACTCCCCAGGCACACCAAGACACTCCCAGGCACACCACTGACACCCCAGGCACACTCTGACACTTCAAGACACACCTCAGACACTCCCAGGCACACCTCTGACACTTCGATACACTCTGACACTTCCACACAACTCTGACACTGCAGGACACCAATGACACTCCCAGATACACTGACACTTGGGTACACCACTGACACTTCAAGATACACCTAAGACACTCCCAGGCACACCTCTGACACTCCCAGGCACACCTCTGATACCCTTAGGACACCAATGACACTCCCAGATACACCTCTGACACTCCCAGGTTCACCACTGACACTTCAAGATACACCATGACACCCAGGCACACCTCTGACACTCCCAGGTACACCTCTGATACCCCTAGGCACACCCTGACACTTGCAAGCACAATCTCCTGACACTTGGTGTACACCTCCAACACTCCCCAGGCACACCGCTGACACTCCCAGGCACACTGCCGGGACACTGCCAGGCACACCTCTGTGACACTGCCAGGCACACCTCAGACACTCCCCAGGCATATTCTCTGACCCCCTCCAGGCACACCCCCTAATAATCCCAGGCATACCTCTGAAACTCCCAGGCACACCGCTGACACTCCCAGGCTCACCGCTGACACTCCCCAGGCACACCGCTGACACTGCCAGGCACACCTCTCACACTCCATGTACACCCCAGATATTCCAGGCACACCTCAGAAACCCCAGGTACACATCAGACACTCCCAGGCACGCCACTGACACCCCCTGCACACCTCTGACACTTCAAGATACACTCAGACACTTGCACACCCCTGACACTTCCAGATACAATTCTCTGACACCCCAGGACACACCAATGACACTCCCAGATATACCCCTGACACTCCCAGGCACACCACTGACACCACCAGGCACACCATGACACTCCCCAGGCACACCCCTGACACTCCCAGGTACACCTCTGACACTCCCAGGCACACCGCTGACACTCCCAGGCACACCGCTGACACCACAGGTACACCTCAGACACCGCCAGGCACACCTCTGCCAGACACTCCCAGCCACATCCCCTGACAATCCCAGGTCCACCTCTGACACTCGCAAGCACACCTAAGACACCCCAGGTACACCTCCAATACTCCCAGGCACACCTCTGACACTACCAGGCACACCGCTGACACCCCAGGCACACTGCTGACACCCCAGGCACACCTCTGACACTCCCAGGCACACGTCACACACCCCAGGCACACCTCTGACACTCCAAGGTACTCCTCAGACACTCCCAGGCACACCCCCTGACACTCCCCAGGCACACCGCCGACAAATGCCAGGCACACCTCCGACACTCCAGGCACACACCTCAGACAGTCCCAGGCACCTCTGACACTGCCAGGTACACTCTGACACTGCCAGGCATACCTCTGACACCCCCTGCACACCCCACACCTGCACACCAAGGACACTTGTGCCACACGCCACACACCCCTGGTGCACACCTCTGACACTCCCAGGCACCTCAGACACCCCAGGCACACCCTGACTCTCCCAGGCACACCGCCGACAATCCCAGGCACACCTCCGACACTCCCAGGCACACTCAGACAGTCCCAGGCACACCTCTGACACTGCCAGGCACACCTCTCTGACACCCTGACACTCCCAGGCACACCCCACACTCCTGCACACCGCTGACACGCCCAGGCACACCGCTGAAACTGCCAGGTACACCCCAGACACTGCCAGGCACACCTCAGACACACCCAGGCATGCCCCACCTGCCAGGCACACCTCTGGATACTCCCAGGCCTCTGAAACTCCCAGGCACACCGCTGGACACTCCCCAGGCATTCCGGGGCTGGACACTCCCCAGGCACACCTCAGACACCCCCAGGCACACCTCAGACACCCCAGGTACACCACTGACACTCCCAGGCACACCTCTGGACACTTCCAGACACACCTCAGACACCCCAGGCACCCCTGACACTCCCCGACACACCTCTGACACTTCCAGATACAACTCTGACACCTAGTACACCACGACACTTCAAGACACACCTATGACACTCCCAGGTACACCCCTGACACTCCCAGGCACACCTCTGATACTCCCAGGACATCAATGACACTCCCAGACACACTCTGACACTCCCAGGTACACCACTGACACTTCAAGATACACCTATGACACTCCCAGGTACACTTGACACACTCCAGGTACACCTCTGACACTCCCGATACCTCTGACACTTCCAGATACAACTCTGACACTCCAGGTACACCACTGACACTTCAAGATACCTATGACACTCCCAGGTACCTCTGACACTCCCAGGTACACCTCTGATACTCCCAGGACATCAATGACACTCCCAGATACACCTCTGACACTCCCAGGTACACCACTGACACTTCAAGATACACCTATGACACTCCCAGGTACACCTCTGACACTCCCAGGTACACCTCTGATACTCCCAGGGACACCAATGACACTCCCAGATACAACTCTGACACTCCCAGGTACACCACTGACACTTCAATATACACCTATGACACTCCCAGGTACACCTCTGACACTCCCAGGTACACCTCTGATACTCCCCGGGCACACCCCTGACACTCCCAGGCACACCTCTGACACTCCCAGGTACACCTCTGACACTCAGGTTCACCGCTGACACTCCCAGGTACACCGCGACACTGCTAGAGTACCTCAGACACTGCCAGGTACACCTCAGACACTCCCCATACCTCTGACTCTCCAGGTACACCTCAGGCACACCGCTGACACTCCCAGGCACACCGCTGACACTCCCCAGGCACACCGCTGACACCCAGGCACACCTCCCCACACCCATGCACACCCCAGACACCCCAGGCACACCCCCAGACACCCCAGGCACACCTCAGACACTCCCAGGCACACCACTGATACTCCCAGGTACACCTCTGACACTTCAAGATACACTCCAGACACTCCCAGGTACATCTCTGACACTCCCCAGATACACCTCTGACACTTCAAGATACACCTCTGACACCCCAGGATACCAATGACACTCCCAGATACACCTCTGACACCCCAGGTACACCACTGACACCAGGCACACCTCTGACACTCGTAGGTACACCTCTGGCACCCCTGCACACACCTGACACTCCCAAGCACACCTCCGACACTCCCAGGCACACCCCTGACACTCCCAGGTTCACCTCTGACACTCCCAGGCACACCTCTGACACCCCAGGACACCCCAGACACTCGCAAGCACACCACTGACACTCTGGCACACCACTGACACTCCCAGGCACACCTCATACACTCCCAGGCACACCACTGACACTCCCAGGCACACCTCTGGCACTCCCCTGGTACATCTCTGATAATCCCAGGTCCAACACTTACACTCCCCAGGTACCTCAGACACTCCCAGGCACACCCCAGAAACCCCAGGTACTCCTCAGATACTCCTAAAACACCTATGACACTCCAAGGTACACCTTGATACTCCCAGGTATACCCCTGACACCCCAAGCACACCTGCTGACACTTCCAGGCACACCGCTGACACTGCCAGGCACACCCCTGACACTCCATGCACACCTCAGACACCCCAGGCACACCTCAGACACCCCAGGCACACCTCAGACACCCCAGGCACACCACTGACACTCCCCAAGTACAACCCTGACACTCCCCATGTACTCCACTGATAGTCCCAGGCACACCCTCTGACACTCCCCAGGCACACCACTGACACACCAGGCACACCCATGACACCCCCAGGCACACCCCTGACACCGCAGGCACCTCTGACACCCCTGCACACACCTGACACCCCAGGCACACCCCACTCCCAAGCACACCCCAGACATTCCCAGGACACCTCTGACACCCCAGGCACACCACTGACACCCAGGCACACCTCTGGCACCCCTGGTCCATCTCGATACTCCAAGTATAACACTTATACTCCCAGGCATTCCCAGACACCCCAGGTACACCTCAGACACTCCCGGGTACTCCTCAGATACTCCAAAACACCTCTGACACTCCAAGGCACACCTTTAATACTCCCCAGGCATACCCTTGACACCCCAGGCACACTGCTGACACTCCAGGCACACCACTGACACTCCCCAGGCACACCAGACACTCCCAGGCACACCCAGACACTCCCCTGGTACACCACTGACACCCAGGCACACCCCTGACACTCCCAGGCATTCCTCTGACAGTCCCAGGCACACCTCCGACACCCCAAGCACACCTCTGACACTCCAGGCACACCTCTGACACTCCCAGGTACACCAATGACACCACCAGGCACACCTCTGACACCTGAGGCACACCTGACACTCCCCAGGCACACCTCTGACATTCCCAGGTTCACCACCCTCCCAGGCACACCTCTGTCACCCGAGGCACACCTCTAACAACCCAGGCACACCCTCTGACACTCCCAGGTACACCTCCGATACTCCCAGGCACACCTCTGACACTCCCAGGCACAATAATGACACTCCCCAGGCACACCGCTGACACTCCCAGGTTCACTCTAACACTCCAGGTACCTCCCATACCCCAGGTACTCTGTCTGACACTTCCAGGCACACCTCTGACACTCCAAGGAACACCTCTGTCACCCCAGGCACACCACTGACACTCCTGGCACACCTCAGACACTCCCCAGGCACACCCCTGAACACCCCAGGCACACCTCAGACACCCCAGGCACACCTCTGACACTCCCAGGCACACCCCTGACACTCCCAGGCACACCTCACACCTCTGCAGGCACACCTGACACACCCAGGCACACCCCAGACACCCCAGGCACCTCTAACACCCGGCACACCTCCGACACCCAGGTCACCACCTCCTGACACCCCAAGGCACACCCCTGACACCTTGGCAGGTTCACCTGGACACCCAGGCACACCTCTCTGACACTCCAGACACCCCAGACACTCCCCAGGCACACCACTGACACTCCCCAGGTACCCTCTGGACACTCCCCAGGCACGCCCCCAGACACCCCAGGCACCCAGACACCCCAGGCACACCTCTGACACTCCAGGCACACCCCTGACACTCTGAGGCACACCTCTGACACCCCAGGCACACCTCTGGACACTTGCACACCTCTGACACTCCCAGGCACACCTTGTCAACCCCAGGCACACCACCGACACCCTAGGCACACCTCAGACACTCCCCAGGCACACCTCTGAACACTCCCAGGCACACCTCTGGTGACACACCCAGGCACACTCTGACACCCCTGGTGCACACCCCCTGACACCCCAGGCACACCCCCTCACACCTCGCAGGCACACCTCCGACACACCCAGGCACACCTCAGACACTTCCAGGTGCACCTCCAACACCCCAAGTACACCTCCGACACTCCCAGGCACACCCCTGACACTCCCAGGTTCACCTCTGACACTCCTGCACACCTCTGACACTCCCCAGGACACCCCAGACACTCCCCAGGCACACCACTGACACCCCAGGCACTCCCTGACACCCCAGGCACACCCCTGACACCCCAGGCACACTCTTGACAATTTCCAGGTAACACCTCTGACACGCCCAGGCACACTGCTGACACTCCCCAGGCACACCGCTGACACTGCCAGGCACATCTCTCAGACACTTGCACTCAAACACTCTCAGGTGCACCTTGGACACTCCCCAGACACACCTCTGACACCACAGGTACTCCTCTGACACTTCCAGGCACACTGACACTCCCAGGCACACCGCCGAGACACCCCCAGGCACACCGCTGACACCGCCAGGCACATCTGAGACACTCCCAGGCACACCTTGTGACACTCCCAGGCACCTGGACACCCCAGACACACCTCTGGAGACCCCAGGTACCTCTGACACTTCCAGGCACACCTCAGGACACTCCCAGGCACACTCCTGACACTCCCAGGCACACCTCCTCTGACACTCCCTAGTACACCCCTGACACTCCCAGGTACACTCTCTGGACATTCCAAAGGCACACCTCTGGACACTTCCAGGCACATCTCTGGACACTCCCAGGTCCACCCTGACACTCCCTGCAGACACACCCTCTGACACTCGCAGGTACTCCCTGACACTCTCTGGTACACACCTGACACTCCCCAGGCACCCCATACACTCCAGGCACACCACCGACACTCCCCAGGCACACCTGGCACCCCTGGTACTCTCTGATATCCAGGCACAACACTTACACTCCCAGCCACCCTCTGACACCCCAGGCACACCTCAGACACTCCCAGGCACTCCCAGATACTCCCCCAAAACACCTCTGACACCTGCTGCACACCTTGATACTCCCAGGTATACCCCCTGACATTCTTGGTGCACATTTCAGACACTGCCAAGCACACCTCAGACACGCCCAGGCACGCCTCAGACACTCCCCAGGTAAACCTCTGACACCCCAGGCACACCTCTGACACCCCAGGTACACCTCCGAAACCTCGCAGGTACACTCTGATAATTCCCAGGTTCACCCTCTGACACCCAGGCACACCTCTCTGACACCCCCAGCAGGGACACCATGACACTCCCAGATACACTCTGACACTCCCTGGTGCAATTCTCCGACACCCCACACCCCAGACACCTATGCACACTCCAGACACCCCAGGCACACCCTGGATAATTCCAGGCACACCCCTGACACCCCAGGCACACCTCTGACACTACCAGGCACACCTCTGACACTCTGGTGCACACTGCTGACACCCCAGGCACACCGCTGACACTGCCAGGCACACCCCAGACACTGCCAGGCACACCCCAGACACTCCCCAGGCATAGCTCCTCTGACTCTCCAGGCACACCTCTAATAATCCCAGGCATACCTCTGAAACCCCAGGCACACTGCTGACACTTGTGCTCACCGCTGACACTCCCCAGGCACACCGCTGACACTGCCACGCACACCTCACACTCCATATACACCTCAGATATTCCCCAGGTACACCTCAGAAACCTCCCAGGTAAACATCAGACACTCTGTACACCACTGACGCTCCCCAGGGACACCTCTGACACTTCAAGATACGCCTCCCAGACACTTGAGGCACACCCTGACACTCCCCAGGCACACATCTGACACTCAGATACACCCTGACACTCTAGGACACCAATGACACTCCAGACACACCCTGACACTCCCCAGGCACACCACTGACACCAACAGGCACACCTATGACACCCCAGGCACACCTCTGACACTCCCCAGGCACACCCTGAACACCCCAGGCACACTGTGACACTCCCTGCACACCTCTGACACTCCCCAGGCACACCCCTGACACCCCTGGTGCACACCTCACACTCCGCAGGCACACCTCCGACACACCCAGGTACACCTCAGACACCCCAGGTGCACCCAACACTCCCAAGCACACCTCCGACACTCCCAGGTACACCCCTGACACTCCCAGGTCACCTCTGACACTCCCAGGCACACCCTGACACTCCCCAGGACACCCCAGACACTCCCAGGCACACCACTGGACACTTGGTACTCCTCTGACACTCCCAGGCACACCCCTGACACTCCCCAGGCACACCTCTGACACTCCCCAGGCACACCCTGACACTCCCCAGGACACCGCTGGACACCCCAGGCACACCCCAGACACTCCCAGGCACACCTCTGACACCACAGGCACACCTGACACTCCCCAGGCACACCAGACACTCCCCAGGCACACCTCTGACACTCCCACACCCCAACACCCCCAGGCACATCCTCACACCTCGCAGGCACACCTCCACACACCCAGGCACACCTCAGACACCCCAGCACCTCCAACACCCCTGCAGGCACACCTCCTGACACTCCCAGGCCACCCTGACACCCATGTACCCCAGGCACTTGACACCTGGTGGAGGTCTACACATCCAGGCACACCACCACACCTGCACCCCACACCCCAGGCACGCCCCTGGTGACACTCTTGCAGGCACACCCCAGACACCCCCAGGCACACCTCTGACACTTCCACACCCCTGACACCCCAGGCACACCTCTGACACCCCAGGTACACCTCTGACACCCCCAGGCACACCTCTGACACTCCCCAGGCACACTCTGTCACCCCAGGCACACCACTGACACACCTGAGTACACCTCAGACACTGCAGGCACACCCCATCTAGGCACACCCCCAGACACTCTGAGGTCACCCCTGGACACTCCCCAGGCACACCCCTGACACTCCCCAGGCACACCCCCCACGCAGCACACCTCCGACACACCCAGGCACACCCCAGACACTTCCAGGCACCAACACCCCAAGCACACCCTGGACACCTTGGTGGCACACCCCCACACCTGTGTTCACCTCTGACACCCAGGCACACCTCTGACACTCCCAGGACACCCCAGACACTCCCAGGCACACCACTGACACTCCCCAGGTACCTCTGACACCCCAGGCACACACCCCTGGCACCCAGGCACCTCCTCTGACACTCCCAGGTACACCTCTGACACTGTGCACCAAGCTGACACCCCCAGGCACACGCTTTACTACCAAGCAGGTGCTTTGATTCCCAGACACTCCAGTACACTAAACCACTCAGGCACCGACACCCCAGCCACACCCTCTGGACACTCCAGGCACCCTCTGACACTTCCAGGCACACCTCTGACACTCCCAGGCACACCGCTGACACTCCCCAGGCACACAAGGCTGATATCTGAGACACCCAGGCACCAGACACTTGTGCACTTGACACTCCCCAGACACTCTGACACTTGGGTACCTCTGACACTTCCAGGTACACCCCAGACACTCCTGCACACACTCCTGACACTGCAGGTACACCTCTGACACCCCAGGCACACCCATGACACCCCAGGCACACCTCTGACACTCCAAGGCACACCTCTGACACTTCCAGGCACATCTCTGACACTTGCGGCCACCCCTGACACTCCCAGATACACCCCTGACACTGCAGTACCCTCTGACACTCTCTGGCACACACCTGACACCCCAGGCACACCTCATACACTCCCCCAGGCACACCACTGACACTCCCAGGCACACCTCTGGGCACGCCCTGGTACTTCTCTGATACTCCCAGGCACAACACTTACACTCCCCAGCTACTCCTCTGACACCAGGCACACTGCATACCTGTGTACTGATACCTTCAAAACACCTCTTCTGATTACCCAAGGTACACCTTTTGATACTCCCCAGGTATACCCCTGACATTCCCAGGTACATTTCAGACACTGCCAAGTACACCTCAGACACGCCCAGGTACGCCTCAGACACTCCTGGTAAACCCCCTGACACCCCCAGGCACACCCTGACACTCCCAGGCCACCTCCCAAAACCCCGATAATTCCCCAGGTTCACCTCTGACACCCAGGCACACCCTGTCACTCCCAGGGACACCCCAGACACTCCCAGAGACACCCCTGACACCAGGTACCCTGACACACCCCCAGACACCCCAGGTACACTCCAGACACTCCCAGGCACACCTCTGATACCCCAGGCACACCCCTGACACCCCAGGCACACCCCCACACTACCAGGCACACCTCTGACACCCCAGGCACCTGCTGACACCCCAGGCACACCGCTGACACTGCCACGCACACCTCACACCATATACACCTCAGATATTCCCAGGTACACCTCACAGAAACCCCAGGTAAACATCAGACACTCCCAGGCATATCACCACTGACACTCCCAGGTACACATCTGACACTTCCAGATACACCTCTGACACTCCTAGGGACACCAATGACACTTCCAGATACACTCTGACACTCCCCAGGCACACCACTGACACTCACCAGGCACACCTATGACACTCCCAGGCACACCCTCTGACACTCCCAGGCACACCTCTGAACCCCAGGCACACCCCAGATACTCCCCAGGCACACCTCTGACACCCCAGGCACACACCCCACACCCCAGGCACACCCCTCACACTCGCAGGTACACCTCCGACACACCCAGGTACACCTCAGACACCCCAGGTGCACTCCAACACTCCCAAGCACACCTCCGACACACTCCAGGTACACCCCTGACACTCCCAGGTTTACCTCTGACACTCCCAGGCACACCTCTGACACTCCAGGACACCCCAGACACTCCCAGGCACACCACTGACACCTACCTCTGACACTTCCCAGGTACACCCCTGACACTCCCCAGGCACACCTCTGACACCTCCACACACCTCTGACACTCCCAGGACACCGCTGACACCAGGCACATCTCAGCACACCCAGACCTCAAACACTCTCAGGTGCACCTTGACACTCCCCAGACACACCTCTGACACTCCCAGGCACCACACCCAGGCACACCCCTACACCCCAGGCACACCGCTGACACCCCAGGCACACCACACTGCCAGGCACATCTCAGACACTCGCGTCACCTCAGACACTCTCAGGCACCTTGACACCCCAGACACACCTCTGACACTCCCAGGCACTCCCTGACACCTGGCACAGCCCAGACACCCTGGCACACCTGACACCCAGGCACACCTCTGACACTCCCAGGCACACCACTGACACTCCCAGGCACACCTCTGACACCTGCGGCACACCTCTGACACTTCCAGGCACATCTCTGACACTCCCAGGCACACCCCTGACACTCCCCAGATACACCTCTGACACTGCAGGTACCCTCTGACACTGTCTGGCACACACCTGACACCCCAGTTACACCTCATACACCCCAGGCACACCACTGACACCCCAGGCACACCTCTGGCACCCTGGTACTTCTGACACCCCAGGCACAACACCACACTCCCAGGTACTCCTCTGACATCCCCAGTACACCCCAGACACTCCCAGGTACCTCAGATACTCCCAAAACACCTCTGACACTCCAAGGCACACCTTGATACCCCAGGTATACCCTGACATTCCCAGGCACATTTCAGACACTGCCAAGCACACCTCAGACACGCCCAGGCACGCCTCAGACACCCCAGGTAAGCCTCTGACACCCCAGGCACACCTCTGACACTCCCCAGGCACACCTCCGAAACCCCAGGCACACCACGATACTCCCAGGTTCACCTCTGACACCCAGGCACACCTCTGACACTCCCCAGGGACACCCCAGACACTCCCAGAACACACCTCTGACACCCCCAGGTACTCCTCTGACACTCCCCAGGCACACCCCAGACACTCCAGGCACACCCAGACACTCCCAGGCACACCTCTGATACTCCCCAGGCACACCCCTGACACTCCCCAGGCACACCTCTGACATCACACACCTCTGACACTCCCAGGCACACCGCTGACACCCCAGGCACACCGCTGACACTGCCAGGCACACCTCAGACACTGCCAGGCACACCTCAGACACTCCCAGGCATACCCGACTCTCTCTCCAGGCACACCCCATCAATCCCAGGCATACCTCTGAAACTCCGAGGCACACCGCTGACACTCCCCAGCTTCACCGCTGACACTCCCCAGGCACACCGCCGACACTGCCACGCACACCTCTCACACTTCATAAACACCTCAGATATTCCCCACGCACACCCCAGAAACTCCCAGGCACACATCAGACACTCCCAGGCACGCCACTGACACTCCCAGGACACCTCTGACACTTCAAGACACACCTCAGACACTCCCCAGGCACACCCTGACACTCCCAGGCACACCTCTGACACTTCCAGATACACCTCTGACACTCCCCAGGACACCAAGACACTTCCAGACACACCTGACACCCCAGGCACACCACTGACACCACCAGGCACACCCATGACACTCCCCAGGCACACCTCTGACACCCCAGGCACACCTCTGACACTCCCAGGTACACCGCTGACACTCCCCAGGCACACCGCTGACACTGCCAGGTACACCTCAGACACTGCCAGGTACACCTCAGACACTCCCAGTTACATCCTGACAATCCCAGGTCCACCTCTGACACTCCCAAGCACACCCAAGACACTCCCCAGGCACACCTCCACACTCCCAGGTACCCTGACACTCCCAGGTACACCGCTGACACTCCCAGGCACACCCCTGACACCCCAGGTACACCTCTGACACTCCCCAGGCACACGTCAGACACCCCAGGCACACCTATGACACCCAGTACCCTCAGACACTCCAGGCACACCGCTGACACCCCAGATACACCGCCGACAATCCCAGGCACACCTCCGACACTCCCCAGGTACACCCCAGACAGTCCCAGGCACACCTCTGACACTGCCAGGTACACCCCTGACACTGCCAGGTATACCTCTGATATCCCCAGGCACACCCCTAAAACTCCAGGTACCCTCTGACACCAGGCACACCGCTGACACTGCCAGGCACACCCCACACTTCCCTGGCACACCTGACACTCCCAGGCACACCTCATACACCCCAGGCACACCCCAGACATTCCAGGGCACACCTCTGACACCCGGCACACCACTGACACCCCAGGCACACCTCTGGCACTCCTCTGCACATCTCTGATACTCCCCAGGTCCAACACCTCACACCCCAGGCACCCCAGACACCCAGGCACACCCTCAGACACCCCAGGCACCTCAGATACTCCCAAAAACACCTCTGACACCGGCACACCTGACACCTATACCCCTGACACTCTGGTGCACACCGCTGACACTTCCAGGCACACCGCTGACACTGCCAGGCACACCTCTGACTCTCCATGTACACCCCAGATACTCCCCAGGCACACCCTCAGACACTCCCAGGCACACCAGACACCCCCAGGCACACCACTGACACTCCCCAGGTACAACCCTGACACCCCATGTACTCCTCTGATAGTCCCAGGCACACCCTCTGACACTCCCAGGCACACCACTGACATCACCAGGCACACCCCATGACACCCCAGGCACACCTCTGACACTGCAGGCACTCCACACCCCTGGCACACACCTGACACCCCACACCCCACCACCCCAAGCACACCCCAGACATTCCCAGGTACACCTCTGACACCCCAGGCACACCACTGACACTCCCAGGCACACTCCTGCACTCCTGTACATCTCTGGATACCCCAGGCACAACACTTATAATCCCAGGCACTCAGACAATCCCAGGCACACCCCAGACACTCCCCAGGCACCTCAGATACTCCAAAAACACCTCTGACACTCCAAGTACACCTCAGACACCCAGGCACACCACTGACACCCCCAGGCACCCTGACACTCCCAGGCATTCCTCTGACAGTCCCAGTACCCGACACCCCAAGCACACCTCTGACACTCCAGGCACACGTCTGACAACTGGCACACCAATGACACTACCAGGCACACCTCTGACACTAAGCACACTCAGACACCCCAGGCACACCTCTGACACTCCCTGTTCACCTCACCCCCAGGCACACCTCTACACCTGAGGCACACCCCACACCCCAGGCACACCCCCAGGCACACCTGATTCTCCCAGGCACACCCTGACACTCCCAGGCAACAATGTCACTCCCAGGCACACCGCTGACACCCCAGGTTCACCCCTGACACCAGTACCTCCATACTCCCCAGGCATCGTCTGACACTTCCAGGTACACCTGACACCTGAGGGCCTCTGTCACTCCCCAGGCACACCACTGACACCCTGTACACCTCAGACACCCCAGGCACACCTCTGAACACTCCCCAGGCACACACCTCAGACACCCCAGGCACACCTCTGACACTCCCCAGGTCCACCCCTGACACCCCAGGCACACCTCACACTGCAGCCACCTGACACACACCCAGGTACACCTCAGACACCCAGGCACCTCCAACACCCCAGGCACACCTGACACCCTGCACACCCCACACTGCCCACACCCTGACACTCCCAGGCCACCTCTGACACCCCAGGACACCCCACACCCCAGGCACACCACTGACACCCCAGGTACCCTGACACCCCAGGCACGCCCCACAGACACCCCAGGCACACCCAGACACCCCAGGCACACCTCTGACACCCAGGCACACCCTGACACCCCAGGCACACCTCTGACACCCCAGGCACACCCTGACACCCAGGCACACCTCTGACACCCCAGGCACACCCTGTCACCCCAGGCACACCACTGACACTACCAGGCACACCCCAGACACCCCAGGTTTACCTCTGAACACCCCAGTACACCTCAGACACCCCACACTTCTGACACTTAAGGCACACCCCCTGAAAATCCCAGGCACACCCTCACACTCGCAGGTACACCTCTGACACACCCAGGAACACCCAGACACCCCCAGGCACCTCCAACACTCCCAAGCACACTCCACACTCCAGGCACACCCCTGACACTCCCAGGTTCACCTCTGACACCCCAGGTGACACCTCTGACACCCCAGACACCCCAGACACTCCCAGGCACACCACTGACACTCCCAGGCATCTCTGACACCCCAGGCACACTGACACCCCAGGCACACCTCTGACACTCCCAGGTACACCTCTGACACTCCCAGGTGCACACCGCTGACACTCCCAGGCACACCACTGACACTGCCAGGCACCCTAGACACCCCAGCACACCTCAAACACTCTCAGGTGCACCTTGACACCCCAGACACACACCCTCTGACACTCCCCAGGTACACCTCTGACACTTCCAGGCACAACTCTGACACCAGTGCACACCGCTGACACCCCAGGCACACCGCTGACACTGCCAGGTCATCTCAGACACTCAGGTACACCCCAGACACTCCCAGCTGCACCTGACACCCCAGACACCCCAGACACTCCCAGGCACCCTCTGACACTTCCAGGCACACCCCAGACACTCCCAGGCACACCCCTGACATCCCCAGGTGCCACCCTGACACCCCCAAGCACACCCCGACACTTCCAGGCACACCTCTGACACTCCCCAGGTGCCAATCAGACACTACCAGGTACACTCTGACACCTGAGGCACACCTCAGAATCCCAGGCACTGACACTCCCAGGTTCACCCCTCACCCTCCCCAGGCACACCTCCTGACACGCCGAGGCACACCCCAACACCCCAGGCACACCTCTGACACTCCTGGTGACACCTCCGATACTCCCAGGCACACCTCTGACACTCCCCAGGTACACACAAGTCACCCCATGTACACCGCTGACACCCCAGGTTCACCTCTGACACTCCCCAGGTACCCTCCCATACTCCCCAGGCACTGTCTGACACTTCCAGGCCCCTGACACTTCGAGGAACACTCTGTCATCCCAGGCACACCACTGACACCCTGGCACACCCCAGACACCCCAGGCACACCTCTGAACACCCCAGGCACACCAGACACCTGCACACCTCCTGACACCCAGCACACCCCTGACACTGGCACACCCTCACACTCTGCAGGCACACCTCCTGACACACCCAGGCACACCCAGACACTCCCAGCACCTCCAACACCCAGGTACACCTCCCGACACCCCAGCACACCCCGACACCCAAGGTTCACCCCTGACACTCCCCAGGTACACCTCTGACACCCCAGGACACCCCAGACACTCCCAGGCACACCACGACACTCCCAGGCACCTCTGACACTCCCAGGCACGCCTCAGACACTCCCCAGGCACACTCCAGACACCCAGGCACACTCTGACACTCCCAGGCACACCCCTGACACTCCCAGGCACACCTCTGACACTCCCAGGCACACCTCTGACACCCCAGGCACACCTCTGACACTCCCAGGTACACCTCTGTCACCCAGGTGGCACACCACTGACACCCTAGGCACACCTCAGACACTTGTTCTGAACACTCCCAGGCACACCTGCACACCCCAGGTACTTCTGACACTCCCCAGCACCCTTGACACCCCAGGCACACCCTCACACTCGCAGGCACACTGACACACCCAGGTACACCTCAGACACTCCCCAGGCACTCCAACACCCCTGCCACACCTCCGACACTCCCAGTACACCCTGACACTCCCAGTCCACCCTCTGACACTCCCAGGTACACCTGACACCAGGACACCCCAGACACCCTGGCTACACCACTGACACTCCTGTACTCCTCTGACACCCCAGGTACACCTGACACCCAGGTACACCTCTGACACTAGGCACACCTCTGACACTCCGGTACACCGCTGACACCCAGGCACACCGCTGACACTGCCAGTACATCCCAGACACTCCAGGTACACCCAAACACCAGGCACCTTGACACTCCCAGACACACCCCTGACACTCCCCAGGCACCCTCTGACACTTCCAGGCACACCTCTGACACTCCCAGGCACACCGCTGACACCCTGCACACCGCTGACACTGCCAGGCACATCTCAGACACCCCAGGCACACCCCAGACACCTCAGGCACCCCAGACACACCTCTGACACTCCAGGCACACCCCAGACACTCTGGCACACTCCCTGACACCCAGGTACACCTCCTGACACTCCAGGTACACCCTTACACCCCAGGCACACTCTGACACCCAGGCACACCTCTGACACCCCATGCACACCTCTGACACTCCCAGGCACACCTCTGTCACCCAGGCACACCACTGACACTCCTAGGTACACCAGAACTCCCGGTACACCTCTGAAACTCCCAGGCACACCTCCGATAATCCCAGGGTTCACCTCTGACACCCAGGCACACCTCTGACACTCCCAGGACACCCCAGACACTCCCAGATACCCCTAACACTCCCAGGTACCTCTGACACCCCAGGCACACCTCAGACACTCCCCAGGCACACCCAGACACCCCAGGTACACCTCTGATACCCCAGGTACACCCCACACCCAGGCACACCTCTGACACTACCAGGCACACATCTGACACTCCAGGCACTGCTGACACTCCCAGGCACACCCTGACACTCCAGGCACACTTCAGACACTGCCAGGTACACCCAGACACTCCCAGGCATACTCTGACTCTCCAGGTACACCTCTGACACTCGAGGAACACCTCTGTCACCCCAGGCACACCACCTGACACCCTTGGTACACCCTCAGACACCCCAGATACACCTCTGAACACCCCAGGTACACCTCAGACACCCCAGGTACACCTCTGACACCCCAGGCACACCCCTGACACCCAGGCACACCCCTCACACTCGCAGGCACACCTCCGACACACCCAGGCACACCTCAGACACCCAGGTGCACCTCCAACACCCCAGGTACACCTCCGACACCCCAGGTACACCCCTGACACTCCAAGGTTCACCCTGACACCCCAGCACACCTCTGACACTCCCCAGGACACCCCAGACACTCCAGGCACACCCACTGACACTCCCAGGTACTCTCTGACACCCCAGGTACGCCTCAGACACTCCAGGTACACCCAGACACCCCAGGCACACCCTGACACTTCCAGGCACACCCCTGACACTCCCAGGTACACCTCTGACCCCCAGGCACACCTCTGACACCCCAGGTACACCTCTGACACTCCCAGGTAAACCTCTGTCACCCCAGGTACACCACTGACACTACTAGGCACACCTCAGACACCCCAGGTTTACCTCTGAACACCCCACACCCCCAGACACTCCCAGGTACACTCTGACACCCCAGGCACAACCCCAAACCCCAGGCACACCTCACACTCTCAGGCACACACCTGACACCCAGGTACACCTCAGACACTCCCAGGTGTCCCAACACCCCAAGCACACCTCCGACACCCCAGGCACACCCCTGACACTCCCAGGTTCACCTCTGACACTCCCAGGCACACCCTGACACCCCAGGACACCCCAGACACTCCCAGGTACACCACTGACTCTCCCAGGTACTCCTCTGACACTCCAGGTCACACCCTGACACTCCCCAGGCACACCCTGACACCCCAGGCACACCTCTGACACTCCCAGGCACACCGCTGACACTCCCAGGCACACCGCTGACACTGCCAGGTACATCTCAGACACTCCCAGGCACACCTCAAACACTCCTGTGCACCTTGACACCCCAGACACACCCTCTGACACTCCCAGGTACTCCTCTGACACTCCAGGCACAACCTGACACCTCCAGTACACCGCTGACACCCCAGGTACACCGCCACGCCAGGTACATCTCAGACACCCCAGGCACACCTCAGACACCTCAGTTGCACCTGGACACCCCCAGACACACCTCTGACACTCCCAGGTACTCCTCTGACACTCAGGTACCCCAGACACTCAGGTACACTCCTGACACCCCAGGTACACCTCCGACACTCCCAAGCACACCTCTGACACTCCAGGCACCCTGACACCCCCAGGCACACCAATGACACTACCAGGCACACCAGACACCAGCACCTGACACCCCAGACACACCTGACACTCCCAGGCACTCCTGACACTCCAGGTACACCCCCACACCCCAGGTACACCTCTGACACCCCAGGCACACCTCTGACACTCCCAGGCACACCTCTGACACCCCAGGCACACCTCTGTCACTGCAGGTACACCACTGACACCTAGGCACCTCAGACACCCCAGGCACACCTCCGAACCCCAGGCACACCTCCGATACTCCCAGGTTCACCTCTGACACCAGGTACACCCTCTGACACCCCAGGACACCCCACACTCCCCAGATACACCCCGACACCCCAGGCACTCCTCTGACACTCCCAGGTACACCTCAGACACTCCCAGGCACCTCCAGACACTCCCAGGTACACCTCTGATACTCCCAGGTACACCCCTGACACTCCCAGGTACACCTCTGACACTACCAGGTACACCTCTGACACTCCAGGGTACACCGCTGACACTCCCAGGTACACCGCTGACACTGCCAGGTACACCTCAGACACTGCCAGGTACACCTCAGACACTCCCAGGTATACCTCTGACCTCCAGGTACACCTCATAATCCGAGGTATACCTCTGAAACTCCCAGGTCACCCCCGCTGACACTCCCAGTTTCACCCTGACACTCCCAGGCACACCGCTGACACTGCCCATGCACACCTCTCACACCTATACACCTCAGATATTCCCAGGTACACCTCAGAAACCCAGGTACACATCAGACACTCCCAGGTACACCTCTGACACTCCCAGGTACACCTCTGACACTTCCAGATACACCTCTGACACTCCCAGGACACCAATGATACTGATACACTTCTGACACCCAGGTCACACCACTGACACTACCAGGTACACCTATGACACCCCAGGTACACCTCTGACACTCCCAGGTACACCTCTGAACACTCACAGGTGGACACCTCAGACACCCCAGGTACACCTCTGACACTCCCAGGTACACCCCTGACACTCCCAGGTACACCCCTCACACTCGCAGGTACACCTCCGACACACCCAGGTACACCTCAGACACTCCCAGGTGCACCTCCAACACTCCCAAGTACACCTCCGACACTCCCAGGTACACCCCTGACACTCCCAGGTTCACCTCTGACACTCCCAGGTACACCTCTGACACTCCCAGGGACACCCCAGACACTCCCAGGTACACCACTGACACTCCCAGGTACTCCTCTGACACTCCCAGGTACACCCTGACACTCCCAGGTACACCTCTGACACCCAGGTACACCTCTGACACTCCCAGGCATACCGCTGACACTCCCAGGTACACCGCTGACACTGCCAGGTACATCTCAGACACTCCCAGGTACACCTCAAACACTCTCAGGTGCACCTTGACACTCCCAGACACACCTCTGACACTCCCAGGTACTCCTCTGACACTTCCAGGTACACCTCTGACACTCCCAGGTACACCGCTGACACTCCCAGGTACACCGCTGACACTGCCAGGTACATCTCAGACACTCCCAGGAACACCTCAGACACTCTCAGGTGCACCTTGACACTCCCAGACACACCTCTGACACTCCCAGGTACTCCTTGACAATTCGTGTACTCCTGCACACTCTCCAGTAATAGGCCACCCCGACACTCCCAGGCACACCTCCTGACACTCCAAGGTACACCCCTGACACTTCCAGGTACATCTCTGACACCCCAGGTACACCCCTGACACTCCCAGATACACCTCTGACACCGCAGGTGCTCCCTCTGACACTCTCTGGTACACACCTGACACTCCCAGGTACACCTCATACACCCCAGGTACACCACTGACACTCCCAGGTACACCTCTGGCACCCCTGGTACTCTGATACCCCAGGTACAACACTTACATTCCCAGGTACTCCTCTGACCTCCCCAGGTACACCTCAGACACTCCCAGGTACCTCAGATACCTCCCCAAAAACACCTCTCCTGATGGCCCAAGGCACACCTGATACTCCCCAGGCATACCCCTGACATTCCCAGGTACATTTCAGACACTGCCAAGCATACCCCAGACACGCCCAGTGCCCAGACACCCCAGGCAAACCCTGACACTCCCAGGCACACCTCTGACACTCCCAGGCACACCTCCGAAACTCCCAGGTACACCTCCGATAATTCTGCAGGTTCACCTCTGACACTCCAGGTACACCTCTGACACTCCCAGGGACACCCCAGACACTCCCAGATACACCTCTGACACTCCCAGGTACCTCTGACACCCCAGGCACACCTCAGACACTCCCCAGGCACACTCCAGACACCCCAGGCACACCTCTGACACTCCCAGGCACACCCCCTGACACCCTAGGCACACCCTCTGACACTACCAGGCACACCTCTGACACCCCAGGCACACCGCCGGACACCCCAGGCACACCGCTGACACCACAGGCACACCCCAGACACTGCCAGGCACACCCTCAGACACTCCAGGCATACCTCTGACCTCCAGGCACACCCACACAATCCCAGGTATACCTCTGAAAACTCCCAGGCACACCGCTGACACTGCCAGGCACACCTCTGACACTGGCAGGCACACCTCCGATACTCCCAGGTACAATTCCCTGACACCCCCAGGTACACCTCTGACACACAAAGGTACTCCACTGGATGCCCCAGGCACTGTCTGACACTCCCAGGTACACCTCTGACACCTGAGAAACACCTCTGTCACCCCAGGTACACCACTAACACCCCAGGCACACCCCAGACACCCCAGGCACACCCTCTGAACACCCCAGGTACACCCCTGGTGACACTTGGCACACCCTCTGCACTCCCCAGATACACCCCTGAGACTCCCCAGGCACACCCCCACACCCCAGGCACACCTCCGATATTCCCTGTGCACACCTCTGACACTCCCAGGCATAACAATGACACTCCCAGGTACACCCCTGACACTCCCAGGTTCACCTCTGACACCCAGGTACACCCCTGACACAATGCTGCACCTCCCATGCCCCCAGGCATTCGTCTGACACCCCAGGCACACCTCTGGACACCTGAGGAACACCCTGGGTTACCCCCAGGCACACCACTGACACTCCCCAGGTACACCCCAGACACTCCCAGGCACACCCCTGAACACCCCAGGCACACCAGACACTCCCAGGCACACCTGTGACACTCCCAGGCACACCCTTGATACCACCACAGGCACACCCCACACCTCACAGGCACACCTCCGACACTCCCAGGCACACCTCTGACACCCAGGTACACTCTGACACACCCAGGGACACCCCAGACACTCCCCAGATACACCTCTGACACTCCCCAGGTACTCCCTCTGACACTCCCAGGCACACCTCAGACACTCCTAGGCACACCTGCAGACACCCCCAGGCACACCTCTGACACCTCACAGGCACATCCCCGGACACCCCAGGCACACCTCTGACACCCCAGGCACACCCCACACTCCCCAGGCACACCAAGGACACTCCCCAGGCACACCGCTTACACTCCCCAGGTACACCTCAGACACTGCCAGGCACACCCCAGACACACCCAGGTATACCTCTGACTCTCACAGGCACACCTCTGATACTCCCAGGCATGGGCCCTCTGAAACTCCCAGGTACCTGACACCAGGTATACCATGACACCCCAGGTACACCGCTGACACCAGGCACACCTCAGACACTCCCAGGCACACCCCAGACACTCCCAGGCACACCACTGATACTCCAGGCACACCTCTGACACTTCAAGATACACCTCAGACACTCCCAGGCACACACCTCTGACACTCTTCGATACACCTCTGACACGTCCAGATACAACTCTGACACTGCAGGGGACACCAATGACACTCCCAGATACACCTCTGACACTCCCAGGTACACCACTGACACTTCAAGATACACCTATGACACCCCAGGCACACCTCTGACACTCCCAGGTACACCTCTGATACCCCTAGGACACACACCAATGACACTCCCCAGATACACCCCCAACACTCCCAGGTACACCAATGGACACTTCAAGATACACCTATGACACTCCCCAGGCACACCTCTGACACTCCCAGGCACCTCTGATACTCCCAGGTACACCCCTGACACTCCCAGGCACACCCTGACACTCCCCAGGCACACCTCTCCTTGGACACACCCAGGCACACCACACACCCCAGGCACACCGCTGACACTGCCAGGTGGCACACTCCAGACACTGCCAGGCACACCCCAGACACCCCAGGAATACCTCTGACTCTCCAGGTACACCCCACAATCCCAGGCATACCTCTGAAACTCCCAGGCACACTGCTGACACTCCCAGGTTCACCGCTGACACCCAGGCACACCGCTGACACTGCCAGGGTACACCCCACACCCATGTACACCTCAGATATTCCAGGCACACCCTCAGAAACCCCAGGCACACACTCAGACACTCCCAGGTTCAAGCACGACACACCCAGGGACACCTCTGACACTTCAAGATACACCTCAGACACTCCCAGGTACACCTCTGACACTCCCAGGCACACCTCTGACACTTCCAGATACACCTCTGACACTCCCCAGGACACCAATGACACTCCAGATATAACTCTGACACTCCCAGGTACACCACTGACACTACCAGGCACACCTATGACTCTCCCCAGGCACACCTCTGACACTCCCAGGTACACCTCTGACACTCCCCAGGTACACTGCTGACACTCCCAGGTACACCGCTGACACTGCCAGGTACACTCAGACACTGCCAGGTACACCTCAGACACTCCTGCAGTCACATCCTGACAATCCCAGGTCCATCTCTGACACCTGCAAGTACATCTAAGACACTCCCCTGGTACACCCTCCAATACCCCAGGTACACCTCTGACACCTAGGCACACCGCTGACACTCCCAGGCACACCCCTGACACCCCAGGTACACCTCTGACACTCCTGTGCGTTAATGTCACCACACTCCAGGCACACCTCTGACACTCCCAGGTACCCTCAGACACCCCAGGCACACCTCTGACACTCCCAGGTACACCGCCGACAATCCCAGGCACACCTGACACTCCCCAGGCACTCCTCAGACACTCCCCAGGCACACCCTGGACACCCCAGGCACACCGCCGACAATCCCAGGCACACCCTCCGACACTCCCTGCACACTCTCAGACAGTCCCAGGTACACCTCTGACACTCCCCTGTTACCCACCTGACACCCAGGCACACCGCTGACACCTGCCACACCCCACACTCCCAGGCACACCCCACACACTCCCAGGCACACCACTGATACTCCCAGGCACACTGACACTTCAAGATACACCCCAGACACTCCCAGGTACACCCTGACACCCCAGATACACCTCTGACAATTTGTGATACAACTCTGACACTCTCAGGGACACCAATGACACTCCCAGACACCTCTGACACTCCCCAGGTACACCACATTACCAGGCACACCCCTGACACTGCAGGCACTCCCCTGGCAGCCCCCTGCACACACCTGACACTCTCAAGCACACCTCCCACACTCCCCAGGCACACCCCTGACACTCCCCAGGCACATCGCCGACACCCCAGGCACACACCGCCGACACTCCCCAGGTACACCCCTCTGACACCCCAGGCACACGCCAACACCCCAGGCACCCCTGACACACTCCCAGTACACACCTGGACCCTCCCCAGGCACACCCCATACACCACCAGGCACACCTCTGACACCCAGGCACAACCCCTCACACCCCAGGCACACCTCTGACACTCCCAGGCACACCCTGACACCCCAGGCACACCGCTGACACCCCAGGTACACCCTCTGACACCCCAGGCACACCTCTGACACTCCCAGGCACACCCCTCTGCCACTCCTCCCAGGCACACCGCTGACACTCCCCAGGCACACCACTGACACTTGCAGGCACACCCCAGACACCCCAGGCACACCTCTGACACTCCCAGGCACACCGCTGACACTCCCAGGCACACCATGGTACTGCCAGGCACACCTCAGACTCCTGCCAGGTACACCTCAGACACTCCCCAGTTACATCCCTGACAATCCCAGGGTCCACCTCTGACACTCCTGGGCACACCCAAGACACCCCCAGGTACACCTCCACCCTCCCAGGTACACCTCTGACACTCCCAGGTACACCGCTGACACTCCCAGGTACACCCCTGGACACTCCCCAGGTACACTTCTGACACTCCCCAGGTACACGTCAGACACCCCAGTACACCCCTGACACTCCCAGGTACCCCAGACACTCCCAGGTACAATTCTCGCTTTATCACCACTCCCAGGCACAATTCTCGCCGACAATCCCAGGCACACCTCCGTTCCCATTAAGCACTTCAGACAGTCCCAGGTACACCTCTGACACTGCCATACACCTCCGACACTCCCAGTTACACCTCAGACAGTCCCAGGTACACCTCTGACACTGCCAGGTACACCTCTGACACTGCCAGGTATACTCTGATACCCCAGGTACACCTCTAAAACTCCCAAGCAACACCTTGACACTCCCAGGTACACCTCATACACTCCCAGGTACACCTCAGACATTCCCAGGTACACCTCTGACACTCCCAGGTACACCACTGACACTCCCAGGTGCACCTCTGGCACTCTCTGGTACATCTCTGATACTCCCAGGTCCAACACTTACACTCCCAGGTACTCCTCAGACACTTCCAGGTACACCTCAGACACTCCCAGGTACACCGCTGACACTTCCAGGTACACCGCTGACACTGCCAGGTACACCTCTGACACCCATGTACACCTCAGATACTCCCAGGTACACCTCAGACACTCCCAGGTACACCTCAGACACTCCCAGGTACACCACTGACACTCCCAGGTACACCTCTGACACTCCCAGGTACACCACTGACATTACCAGGTACACCTATGACACTCCCAGGTACACCTCTGACACTCGCAGGTACTCCTCTAACACTCCCTGGTACACACCTGACACTCCCAGGTACACCTCATACACTCCCAAGTACACCTCAGACATTCCCAGGTACACCTCTGACACTCCCAGGTACACCACTGACACTCCCAGGTACACCTCTGGCACTTCTACATCTCTGATACCAGGTCCAACACTTACACTCCCAGGTACCTCAGACACTCCCAGGTACACCTCAGACACTCCCAGGTACACCGCTGACACTTCCAAGTACACCGCTGACACTGCCAGGTACACCTCTGACGCTCCATGTACACCTCAGATACTCCCAGGTACACCTCAGACACTCCCAGGTACACCTCAGACACTCCCAGGTACACTACTGACACGCCCAGGTACACCTCTGACACTCCCAGGTACACCACTGACATAACCAGGTACACCCCATGACACTCCCAGGTACACCTCTGACACTGCAGGTACCTCTAACACTCCCTGGTACACACCTGACACTCCCAGGTACACCTCATACACTCCAGCACACCTCAGACATTTCCAGGTACACCTCTGACACCCCGGTCACACCACTGACACTCCGCATACCTCCCTTGCACTCCTGGTACATCTTGGATACTCCCCAGGTACAACACTTATACTCCCCAGGCCAACACTTATACTCCCAGGTACAACACTTATACCCCAGGCACACCTCTGACACCCCAGGTACACCACTGACATAACCAGGCACACCCATGACACTCCCAGGCACACCTCTGACACTGCAGGCACTCCTCTGGACACATTCCCCAGCACACACCTGACCCTCCCAGGCACACTGCTGACACCCAGGCACACCTCTGACACCCCAGGTGCACCCCCCACACTCCCCAGGCACACCTCTGACACTCCCAGGCACCTGACCCCAGGCACACCCCACACCCCAGGCACACCTCTGACACCCCCAGGTGCACCTCTGACACTCCCCAGGCACACCGCTGACACTCCCAGGTACACCACTGACACCCCAGGCACACCCCAGACACTCCCCAGGCACACCTCTGACACTCCCAGGTACACCGCTGACACCCCAGGCACACCGCTGACACTGCCAGGCACACCTCAGACTTGCCAGGCACACCCCAGACACTCCCAGCCACATCCCTGACAATCCCAGGTCCACTCCTGACACTCCCCAAGCACACCCAAGACACCCCAGGCACACACCCCCTCCACTCCCCAGGTACACCTCTGACACTCCCAGGCACACCGCCGACACCCCAGGTACACCCCTGACACCCCAGGCACACCTCTGACACTCCCCAGGCACACGCTCACCCCAGGCACACCCCGACACTTGTACCTCAGACACTCCCCAGGCACACCACTGACACTTGGTGCACACCGCCGACAATCCTGTACACCTCTGACACTCCCAGGGCACACCCCAGACAGTCCCAGGTACACCTCTGACACTGCCAGGCACACCTCTGACACCGCCAGGCATACCCTGACATCCCCAGGCACACCTCCCCAAACTCCCAGGCACCCTCTGACACCCCAGGCACACCGCTGACACCGGCCAGGCACACCCCCACACTCCCCTGGCACACACCCGACACTCCCAGGCACACCTCATACACCCCCAGGCACACTCCTCAGACATTCCCCAGGCACACTCTGACACTCTGGTGGCACACCACTGACACTCCCCAGGTGCACCTCTGGTACTCTCTGGTACATCTCTGATACTCCCAGGTCCAACACTACACTCCCAGGCACTCCAGACACTCCCCAGGCACACCTCAGACACCCCAGGTACACCGGCTGACACTCCAGGCACACCGCTGACACTGCCAGGTACACTCTGACGCTCCATGTACACCTCAGATACTCCCAGGCACACCTCAGACACTCCCAGGCACACACCCCAGACACCCCAGGCACACCACTGACACGCTCCAGGCACACCTCTGACACCCCAGGCACACCACACACAACCAGGCACACCTATGACACCCCAGGCACACCCCTGACACTCCGGCAGGCACTCCCCAACACCCTGGCACACACCTGACACCCCAGGCACACCTCATACACCCCTGGCACACCCCAGACATCCCCAGGCACACCTCTGACACCCCTGTACACCACTGACACCCCAGGCACACCTCTGGCACCCCTGGCACATCCGGATACCCCAGGCACAAACACTCTACACCTGCACACCTCTGACACTTGCACAACCACCGACACAACCAGGCACACCTGACACTGCACCCCACTCCTGGCACACACCTGACACCCCAGGCACACCCCACACCCCCTGCCAGCCACCCAGACATTCAGGCACACCTCTGACACCCCAGGCACACCACTGACACTCCCCAGGTACACCCCAGACACTCCCAGGCACCTCAGATACTCCAAAACACCTCTGACACTCCAAGGCACACCTTGATACCCCAGGCATACCCTGACACTCCAAGCACACCGCTGACACTCCCAGGTACACCGGGCTGACACTGCCAGGTACACACCTCAGACACTGCCAGGCACACCAGACACTCCCAGCCAAGCATCCCCTGACAATCCCAGGTCCACACCTCTGACACCTGCAAGCACACCCAAGACACTCCCCAGGCACACCTCCACACTCCCCAGGTACAATTCTGACACCCCAGGCACACCGCCGACACCAGGCACACCCCTGACACTCCCAGGCACACCTCTGACACCCCAGGCACACGCTCACAAACCCCAGGCACACCTCTGGCACCCAGGCACCCCACAGACACCCCAGGCACACCTCTGACACTCCCCAGGTACACACTGCCGGACAATCCCAGGCACACCCGACACTCCCAGGCACACCCCAGACAGTCCCAGTACACCCTCTGACACTGCCACAGGCACACCTCTGACACCGCCAGGCATACCTCTGACACCCAGGCACACCTCTGAACCCCAGGTACCCCTCTGAAAACCCCTGTTCACCCCACCTGACCTCCCCAGGCACACACCTTCATATACACCACCAGGCACACCCCCAGACACCCCAGGCACACCTGACACTCCAGGCACACCCACCACACCCCAGGCACACCATCTGGCTCCCAGGCACACCCCTGATTAACTCTGTGAACACCTATGACACCTGGTGCACCAACTTGCACACCCCAGACACACCTGACATCCTAAGGCACCCTCTGAACTCCCCAGGTACACCAGACACTCCCAGGCACACTCCAGACACTACCAGTTACACCTCTGACACCCCCACGTACACCCCTTGACACTCCCAGTTACACCTCAGATACTCCCTGGCACACCTCTGACACCCCAGGCACACTGCTGACACCCCAGGCACACCACCGACACTGCCAGGTACACTCCAGACACTGCCAGGCACACCCCCTGTGACACGCCCAGGCACGCCCTCAGACACTCCCCAGGTACCCACTGACACCACAGGTACACCAGACACACCCAGGCACACCTCTGACACCCTGGTACACCTCCTGGACAAATCCAGGCACACCCCAGACACCCCCAGGCACACTCCCCACTGCTCAGGCACACCTCAGACAATCTAGCACACCTCCCAACACCGCCAGGCACACCTCTGACACTGGCAGGCACACCTGATACTCCCAGGTACACCTCTGACACTCCCCAGGCACACCTCTCTGACACACAAAGGTACTCCACTGATGCTCCCAGGTACTGCCTCCTGGACACTCCCCACACCCCTGACACTGGCAAACACCTCTGTCACTCCCAGGCACACCACTGGGACCCCAGGCACACCTCAGACACCCCAGGCACACCTCTGAACACTCCCAGGTACACCCCAGACACTCCCCAGGCACACCCTCTGACACTCCCAGACACACCCCCTGACACCCCAGGCACACCCCTCACACTCTCAGTAGGCACACCTCCGATACTCTACAGGCACACCTCCTGACACTTGCATAACAATGACACTCCCCAGGCACACCTGACACTCCCAGGTTCACTCCTGACACCTGGTATAATCTCTGACACACAAAGGCACTCTCATGCTCCAGGTATCTGTCTGACACCCCAGGCACACCTCTGACACCTGAGGAACACTCTGTCACTCCCAGGTACACCACTGACACTCCCCAGGCACACCTCAGACACTCCCCAGGCACACCAGACACTCCCCAGGCACAATTCTCTGATAATTACCAGGTACACCCCCACACCTCAGGCACACCTCCGGACACTCCCCAGGCACACCTCTGGGACAATCTGCAGGCACACCTCTGACACACCCAGACACCCCCAGACACCCCTGGTGATACACCTCTGACACCCCAGGTACCTCTGACACTCCCCAGGCACACCCCAGACACTCCCAGGTACACTCCAGACACCCCAGGCACACCTCCTCTGACACTCCCCAGGCACATCCCTGACACCCCAGGCACACCTCCTGACACCCCAGGCACACCCCATTACTCCCCAGGCACACCAAGGACACCCCAGGCACACCGCCACACTGCCAGGCACACCTCAGACACCGCCAGGCACACCAGACACACCCAGGTATGTTCTGACTCTCACAGGCACACCTCTGATACTCCCAGGCATACCCTCTGAAACTCCCAGGTACACCGGCTGACACCCCAGGCATACCGCTGACACTCCAGGCACACCGCCGGACACTCCCGCAGGCACACCCCTGACACTCCCAGATACACCCCAGACACTCCCAGGTACAATTCACTGATACTCCCCTGCAGGTACACCTCTGACACTTCAAGATACACCCTCAGACACTCCCAGGTACACCTCTGACACTCCCCGGATACACCTCTGACACTTCCAGATACAACTCTGACACTGCAGGGACACCAATGACACCCCAACATACCCCTGACACCCCAGGCACACCACTGACACTTCAAGATACACCTATGACACTCCCCAGGTACACCTCTGACACTCCCAGGCACACCTCTGATACCCCAGGACACCAATGACACCCAGACACACCTCTGACACTCTGTGCACACCACTGACACTCTTCAAGATACACAATTTGAAGAGACACTCCCCAGTACACCTCTGACACTCCCAGGCACACCTCTGATAATTCCCCAGGTACACCCCTGACACTCCCAGGTACACCCTGACACCTGGTGGCACACCTCCACACACCCAGGTACACCGCTGACACTCCCAGGCACACCGGCTGACACCGGCCAGGCACACCCTCAGACACCGGCCAGGCACACCAGACACTCCCCAGGCATACCTCTGACTCTCCAGGTACACCCCACAATCCCAGGTATACCTCTGAAACTCCCAGGCACACCGCTGACACCCCAGGTTCACCGCTGACACTCCCCAGGTACACTGCTGACACTGCCAGGCACACCTCCCCACACCCATGTACAATCTCAGATATTCCAGGCACACCCAGAAACTCCCAGGCACACATCAGACACCCCCAGGTCTGCCACTGACACACCCAGGACACCCTCTGACACTTCAAGATACACCTCAGACACTCCCCAGGCACACTCTCTGACACTCCCTGTGTTACCCTCTGACACTTCCAGATACACCTCTGACACTCCCCAGGACACCAATGACACTCCCCAGACATACCTCTGACACGAGGTACACCACTGACACTACCAGGCACACTATGACTCCCCCAGGCACACCCCCTGACACTCCCAGGTACACCTCCTCTGACACTCCCCAGGTACACCGCTGACACTCCCAGGTACACCGCTGACACTGCCAGGTACACCCCAGACACCACAGGTACACCTCAGACACTCCCAGTTACATCCCCTGACAATCCCAGTCCCACCTCTGACACTCTGCAAGTACACCTAAGACACTCCCCTGGCACACCTCCAACATCCCAGGTACACCTCTGACACCTGAGGCACACTGCTGACACTCTGTAAGTAACACCTGACACTCCCCAGGCACACCTCTGACACACCCAGGCACACGTCACACACCCTGCCACACCTCTGACACTCCCAGGTACCTCAGACACTCCCCAGGTACACTCTGACACTCCCAGGTACACCGCCGACAATCCCAGGTACACCTCCGACACTCCCAGGTACACCTCAGACAGTCCCAGGTACACCTCTGACACTGCCAGGTATCCCTCTGACACTCCCAGGTACACCTCTGAAACTCCCAGGTACACCTCTGACACTCCCTGTTACCCACCTGACACTCCCAGGTACACCTGCTGACACTCCCCAGGCACACCCCCAGACACCCCAGGTACACCCCACACACTCCCTGCACACCACACTGATAATTCCCAGGTACACCTGACACCTCCAAGATACACCCCAGACACTCCCAGGCACACCTCTGACACTCCCAGATACACCTCTGACACTCCAGATACAACTCTGACACTGCAGGACACCAATGACACTCCCAGACACACCTCTGACACTCCCCAGGTACACCACTGACATTACCAGGTACACCTCTGACACTCGTAGGTACTCCTCTGGCAATTCCCTGGCACACACCCGACACTCTCAAGCACACCTCCGACACTCCCCAGGCACACCCTGACACTCCCAGGTACATCGCCGACACTCCCAGGTACACCGCCGACACCCCAGGCACCCTCTGACACATTCCCCAGCACACACCTGACCCTCCCCAGGCACACCCCACACCAACAGGCACACCCCTGACACCCCAGGCACACCCCACACCCCAGGCACACCCCTCTGGACACTCCCAGGCACACCCTGACACCCCCAGGCACACCGCTGACACCCCAGGCACACCACTGACACTCCCAGGCATACCTCAGACACTCCCAGGCACACCTCTCTGACACTCCCCAGGCACACCGCCGACACTCCCAGGCACACCGCTGGACACTGCCAGGTACACCCGACTCTGCTGGTGGCACACCAGGACACCCCCAGTCACATCCCTGACAATCCCAGGTCCACTCTCCTGACTCCCTGGGCACACCCAAGACACCCCAGGCACACCTCCAATACTCCCCAGGCACACCTCTGACACTCCCCAGGCACACCGGCCACACTCCCCAGGCACACCCCTGACACTCCCAGGCACACCTCTGACACTCCCCAGGTACACACGTCAGACACTCCCCAGGTACACCTTGACACTCCCCAGGTACTCCCAGACACTCCCAGGTACACTGCTGACACCCTGGCACACCGCCGACAATCCCAGGCACACCTCCGACACCCCAGGTACACCTCAGACAGTCCCAAGCACACCTCTGACACTGCCAGGCACACTCTGACACTGCCAGGTATACCCTGATACCCCAGGCACACCTAAAACTCCCAGGTACCCCTCTGACACCCCAGGCACACCGCTGACACTGCCAGGCACATCACACCCCTGGCACACACCTGACACTCCCAGGCACACCTCATACACTCCCAGGTACACCCTCAGACATTCCCAGGTACACCTCTGATACTCCCAGGCACCACTGACACTCCCAGGTGCACCTCTCACACTCTGTACATCTCTGATACTCCCAGGTCCAACACTTACACCCCAGGCACCTCAGACACTTCCAGGTACACCTCAGACACTCCCCAGCACACCGCTGACACTTCCAGGCACACCGCTGACACTGCCAGGCACACCTCTGACACCCCATGTACACCTCAGATACCCAGGCACACCTCAGACACTCCCAGGCACACCTCAGACACCCCAGGCACACCACTGACACCCCAGGCACACCTCTGACACTCCCAGGCACACCACTGACATACCAGGCACACCCATGACACCCCAGGTACACCTCCTGACACTCGCAGGTACCCCTTCACTCCCTGGCACACACCTGACACCCCAGGTACACCTCACACTCCCAAGCACACCTCAGACATTCCCAGGTTCACCTCTGACACTCCCAGGCACACCCATGGCACTCCCTGGTACATCTCGGATACTCCAGGTACAACACTTATACTCCCAGGTAATTCCTCAGACAATCCCAGGTACACCTCAGACACTCCCAGGTACCCTCAGATACTCCAAAACACCTCTGACACCTCCGGCACACCTTGATAATTCCCCAGGTATACCCCTGACACTCCCAGGCACACCGCTGACACTCCCAGGCACACTGGACACTGCCAGGCACACCCCAGACACTCCCCAGGCACACCTCAGACACTCCCCAGTTACACCTCTGACACTCCCAGGCACACCGCTGACACTCCCAGGCACACCCCTGACACCCCAGGCACACCTCTGACACCCCAGGCACACGTCACACACTCCCCAGGCACACCTCTGGCACCCCAGGTACCTCTCAGACACTCCCCAGGTGCACCACCACACCCCAGGCACACCTCTGACACTGCCAGGCATACCTCTGATACCCCAGGCACACCCCTAAAACTCCCAGGCACCTCTGACACTCCCAGGCACACCGCTGACACTGCACACCTCTCACACTCCCTGGTACACACCTGACACTCCAGGCACACCCTCATACACCCCCAGGCACACCTCAGACATTCCCAGGCACACCTCTGACACCCCAGGCACACCACTGACACTCCCAGGTGCACCTCGCACCCTCTGGTACTCTCTGATACTCCCAGGTCCAACACTTCACTCCCAGGTACTCTCAGACACTTCCATGCACACCTCAGACACTCCCCAGGCACACCACTGACACTCCCAGGCACACCTCTGACACCCCAGGCACACCACTGACACACCAGGCACACCTATGACACTCCCAGGCACACCTCTGACACTGCAGGTACTCCCTCTAACACCCTGGCACACACCTGACACCCAGGCACACCCCATACACCCCAAGCACACCTCAGACATTCCCAGGTTCACCTCTGACACCCCAGGCACACCACTGACACTCCCAGGCACACCTATGGCACTCTGGTACATCTCTGGATACTCCCAGGTACAACACTTATACTCCCCAGGTAATTCCTCAGACAATCCCAGGTCACACCTCAGACACTCCCCAGTACTCCTCAGATACTCCAAAACACCTCTGACACCAAGGTACACCTTGATACCCCAGGTATACCCCTTGACACTCCCAGGCACACCGCTGACACCCCAGGCACACCGCACACTGCCAGGCACACCCCAGACACCCCAGGCACACCCCAGACACTCCAGTGCTACACCTCTGACACCCAGGCACACCGCTGACACTCCCAGGTACACCCCTGACACCCCAGGCACACCCTGACACCCCAGGTCACACGTCACACACTCCAGGCACACCTCTGGCACTCCCAGGTACCCCAGACACACCCCAGGCGCACCACCACACCCCAGGCACACCATCTGGCTCTCCCAGGCACACCTCTGACACTCCAGGAACACCTATGACACTTCCAGGTACACCCCAGACACTCCCCAGACACCCCTCTGACATTCCCCAGGTACTCCTCTGGCACCCCTGGCACACACCTGACACCTCAAGCACACCCGACACCCCAGGTACACCCTGACACTCCCAGGTACATCCCCTGACACTCCCAGGCACACGACACTCCCAGGTACTCCTCTGACACATTCCCCAGTACACACCTGACCTCCCAGGCACACCTCATACACCACCAGGCACACCTCTGACACCCCAGGTACACCCCCACACCCCAGGCACACCTCTGACACCCCAGGTACACCCTGACACCCCAGGCACACCGCTGACACCCCAGGCACACCACTGCACCCCCAGGCACACCTCAGACACCCCAGGCACACCTCTGACACACTCCCAGGCACACCGCTGACACTCCCAGGCACACTGCTGACACTGCCAGGTACACCTCAGACTCTGCCAGGTACACCTCAGACACTCCCAGTTACATCCCTGACAACCCAGGTCCACCTCTGACACTCCCCATGTACACCTAAGACACCCCCAGGTACACCTCCATACCCCCAGGCACACCTCTGACACACACCGCTGACACTCCCAGGCACACCTGACACCTGAGGTACACCTCTGACACTCCCAGGCACACGTCAGACACCCCAGGCACACCTCTGACACCCCTACCCCAGACACTCCCAGGCACACTGACACCCCAGGCACACGCCGACAATCCCAGGTACACCTCCGACACTCCCAGGTACACCTCAGACAGTCCCAGGTACACCTCTGACACTGCCAGGTACACCTCTGACACTGCCAGGTATACCTCTGATACTCCCAGGTACACCTCTAAAACTCCCAGGTACTCCTCTGACACTCCCAGGCACACCGCTGACACTGCCAGGCACACCTCTCACACTCCTGGCACACACCTGACACCCCAGGCACACCTCACACACCCCCAGGCACACCTCAGACATTCCCAGGCACACCTCTGACACCCCAGGTACACCACTGACACCCCAGGTGCACCTCTGGCACTCTGGCACATCTCATACCCCAGGTCCAACACTTACACCCCAGGCACTCCCCAGACACCTCCAGGCACACCTCAGACACTCCCGGCACACCGCTGACACTTCCAGGCACACCGCTGACACTGCCAGGCACACCTCTGACACCCATGTACACCTCAGATACTCCCAGGTGCCACCTCCAGACACTCCCCAGGCACACCTCAGACACTGGCACACCACTGACCACTAGGCACACCTCTGACACTCCCGCACACCACTGACATCCCAGGTACACACCTATGACACCCCGGCACACCCTCTGACACTCGAGGTACCCTCTAACACTCCCTGGTACACACCTGACACTCCCAGGCACACCTCTACACACCCAGTGCACCCAGACATTCCCAGGTTCACCTCTGACACCCCAGGCACACCACTGACACCCCCAGGTACACCTATGGCACTCCCTGGTACATCTCGGATACCCCAGGTACAACACTTATACTCCCAGGTAATTCCTCAGACAATCCCAGGTACACCTCAGACACCCCAGGTACTCCTCAGATACTCCAAAAACACCCTGACACTCCAAGGCACCTTGATACTCCCAGGTATACCCTTGACACTCCCAGGTACACCGCTGACACCCCAGGTACACCGCTGACACTGCCAGGTACACCTCAGACACTCCCAGGTACACCTCAGACACCTCCAGTTACACCTCTGACACTGGCACACCGCTGACACCCCAGGTACACCCCTGACACCCCAGGTACACCTCTGACACCCCCAGGCACAGGCACACGTCACACACTCCCAGGTACACCCTCTGGCACTCCCAGGTACCCCAGACACCCTGCGTACACCTCTGACACTCCCAGGTACACCGCCGACAATCCCAGTACACCTCCGACACCCCAGGCACACCTCAGACAGTCCCAGGTACACCTCTGACACTGCCAGGCACACCCTCCTGACACTGCCAGGCATACCTCTGACACTCCCAGGTACACCTCTGAAACCCTGTACTCCTCTGACACTCCCTGTTACCCACCTGACCCTCCCAGGTACACCTCATACACTACCAGGTACACCTCAGACACCCCCAGGTACACCTCTGACATTCCAGGCACCACTCACACCCTGCAAGGGCCACCATCTGCCTCCCAGGTACAATTCCTCTGACACTCCCAGGAACACCTATGACACTTCCAGTACACCCCAGACACCCCAGATACAATTCCTGACATTCCCAGGTACTCCTCTTGACACTCCCAGGTACACCCTCAGACACTCCCCAGGCACACCCAGACACTACCAGCCACACCTCCACACCCCAATGCACACACCTGACACTCCCAGTTACACCTCAGATACCCCTGGCACACCTCTGACACTCCCAGGTACACCCTCGACACCCCAGGCACACCACTGACACTGCCAGGTACACTCAGACACTGCCAGGTACACCCTGCACACCCAGTACGCCTCAGACACCCCAGGTACCCACTGACACCACAGGTACACCTCAGACACACCCAGGTACACCTCTGACACTCCCAGGTACACCTCTGACAACTCCTGTGCGCTACCTCAGACACTCCCAGGTACACCTCTAACACTGCCAGGCACACTCCCTGCAGACACTCCCAGGCAATACCTCTAACACTGCCAGGTACACCTCTGACACTGGCAGGTACACCTCCGATACTCCCAGGTGCACCTCTCTGACACTCCCAGGTACACCTCTGACACAAAGGTACCCACTGATGCTCCCAGGCACACCTCTGACACTCCCAGACACCCCTGACACTCCCAGGTACACCCCTCACACCTCAGGTACACCTCCGATACGCCCAGGCACACCTCTGACACTCCCAGGTATAACAATGACACTCACAGGTACACCCCGACACTCCCAGACCACCCTCTGACACCCCAGTACACCTCTGACACACAAAGGTACTCCACTCTCATGCTCCCTAGGTATTCGTCTGACACCCCAGGTACACCTTGACACCTGAGGAACACCTCTGTCACCCCAGGTACACCACTGACACCCCAGGCACACCTCAGACACCCTGTGTACACACCTCTGAACACCCCCAGGCACACCTCAGACACTCCCAGGTACACCTGTGACACCCCAGGTACACCCCTGATACTACCTCAGGCACACCTCACACCTCAGGCACACCTCCGACACCCAGGCACACCTCTGACACCCCAGGGACACCTTTTGACACCCAGATACACCTCTGACACCCCAGGTACCCTCTGACACCCCAGGTACACCCCACACCCCAGTACACTCCACACCCTGCAAGTACACCCCTGACACTCCCAGGTACATCCCTGATTGACTTGCAGGCACCTCTGACACCCCAGGTACACCTCATTACTCCCAGGTACACCGTTGACACTCCCAGGCACACCTCGTTGACACTGCCAGGTACACCTCAGACACTGCCGGTTACACTCAGACACACCCAGGTATGGCCTCTGACTCTCACAGGCCACCCCTCTGATACTCCCCAGGTATACCTCCTCTGAAACTCCCAGGTACACTGCTGACACTCCCAGGTATACCGCTGACACTCCCCAGGTACACCGCTGACACTCCCAGGTTCACCCTCAGACACCCCAGGCACACCCCAGACACCCCAGGCACACCACCGATACTTCCAGGCACACCTCCTGACACTCAAGACACACCCCAGACACCCCCAGGCACACCCCTGACACCTGATACACCCCTCAGACACTCCAGATACAACCTGACACTCCGCAGGGACACCTCAATGACACTCCCAGATTACTAATTCCCTGACACCCCAGGTACACCACTGACACTTCAAGATACACCTCTATGACACTCCCAGGAACACCTCTGACACTCCCAGGTACACCTCTGATACTCCCAGGGACAACAATGACACCCCAGATACACCCCTCTGACACTTGCGTACCTCACTGACACTTCCAAGATACACCCATATACTCCCAGGTACACCTCTGACACTCCCAGGTACACCTCTGATACCCCAGGGACACAATGACACCCCATGGGTACACCTCCTGACACTCCCAGGCACACCTCTGATACCCCAGGCACACCCCTGACACTCCCCAGGTACACCTCTTGACACTCCCAGGCACACCCTCTGACACTCCCAGGTACACCGCTGACACTCCCAGGCACCGCTGACACTGCCAGGTACACCTCAGACACCGCCAGGCACACCTCAGACACTCCCAGGCATACCTCTGACTCCAGGTACACCTCTAATAATCCCAGGCATACCTCTGAAACTCCCAGGTACACCGCTGACACTCCCAGGTTCACTGCTGAGACACTGCATGTACAATCTCAGATATTCCAGGTACACCTCAGAAACTCCCAGGCCACACATCAGACACTCCCAGGTACGCCACTGACACTCCCAGGGACAATTCTGAGACTTCAAGATACCCCAGACACTCCTGCACACTCTGACACTCCCAGGGTACCCCTCTCTGAGACTCCTCCAGATACACCTCTGACACTTAGGACACCAATGACACTCCCAGATATACCTCTGACACTCCCAGGTACACCACTGACACTGCTCAGGCACACCTATGACACCCCAGGTACACCTCTGACACTCCCAGGCACACCCCTGACACTCCCAGGCACACCGCTGACACTCCCCAGGCACACCGCTGACACCGCCAGGCACACCTCAGACACTGCCAGGCACACCTCAGACACCCTTGTGTCACATCATGACAATCCCAGGTCCACCCTGACACTCGCAAGTACACTCCAAGACACCCCAGGCTCCACCTCCAATACTCCCCAGGCACACCCTCCTGACACCCCATGTACACCCATTGACACTCCCAGGTACACCCCTGACACTCCCAGGTACACCTCTGACATCCCAGGTACACGTCACACTCCCAGGTACACCTCCATTCCCAGGTACTCCTCAGACACTCCCCAGGTACACCTCTGACACTCCTGTTACCGCCGACAAATCCTGCACACCTCCTGACACCCCTGTGTACACCTCACAGACAGTCCCAGGTACACCTCTGACACCTCCTCGCCAGTACCTCTGACACTGCCAGGTATACCTCCTCTGACACCCCAGGTACACCTCTGAAACTCCCAGGTACACCTCTGACACTCCCTGTCACCCACCTGACCCCAGCCACACCTCATACACCACCAGGCACACCTCAGACACTCCCAGGTACACCTCCGACATTTGTACACCACCACACCCCAGGCACACCATCTGGCCTCCCAGGTACAACAATCCTCCGACACCCCAGAACACCTATGACACTCCAGTACACCCCAGACACCCCAGACACCTCTGACATTCCCAGGTACTCCTCTGACACTCCCAGGTACACCCAGACACTCCCAGGTACACTCCAGACACTACCAGCCACACCTCTTGACACTCCCACGCACACCACTGACACCCCAGTTACACCTCAGATACCCTGGCACACCTCTGACACTCCCAGGCACACCGCTGACACCCCAGGTACAATCACTGACACTGCCAGGCACACTTCAGACACTGCCAGGCACACCCCAGACACGCCCAGGTACCGCCCCAGACACCCCAGGTACTCCTCCTGACACTCACAGGTACACCAGACACACCCAGGTACACCCTCTGACACCCCAGGTACACCTGACAATCCCAGGTACACCCCATCACTCCCAGGCACACCTCTAACACTGCCAGGCACACCTCCCAGACACTCCCAGGCATTGGCCCTAACACTGCCAGGTACACCTCTGACACTGGCAGGACACCCCATAATCCCAGGTACACCTCCTCTGACACTCCCAGGTACAGCTCTGACACACAAAGGTACTCCACTGATGCTCCCAGGTATTCAATTGACACTCCCAGGTACACCTTTTGACACCTGAGGAACACCTCTGTCACCCCAGGTACACCACTGACACTCCCAGGCACACCCTGACACTTCAGGTACACCCCGACACCCCAGGTACACCCCTCACACTCCTCAGGCACACCTCCGATACCCCAGGCACACCTCCTGACACTGCTTGCAACAACGACACCCCAGGCCAACCCTGACACCTATGTCTCACTCTGACACCCCAGGCACACCTCTGACACAAAGGCACCCTCCTCTCATGCTCCCAGGTATTCGTCTGACACATCTCCCAGGTACACCTCTGACACCTGAGGAACACCCTGTCACCCCAGGTACACCACTGACACCGCCAGGCACACCTCAGACACCCCAGGCACACCTCTGAACACCCCAGGTACACCTCAGACACTCCCAGGTACACCTGTGACACTCCAGGTACAATTCTTGACACTGCCAGGTACACCCTCACACTCTCAGGTACACTCGACACCCCAGGCACACCTCTGACACCCAGGTACACCTCTGACACCCCCAGGGACACCCCAGACACTCCCAGATACACCTCTGACACTCCCAGTACTCCTCTGACACCCCAGGCACACCCCAGACACCCCAGTACACCTCAGACATTCCCCAGGCACACCCAGACACCCTTCAGACACATCCCCGACACTCCCAGACATCCCTGACACTCCCAGGCACACCCTGACACCTGCAAACCCCATTACTCCCAGGCACACCGCTGACACCCCAGGCACACCAGCTGGACACTGCCAGGTACACCTCAGACACTGCCAGGCACACCTCAGACAATACCCAGGAATACTGGACTCTCACAGTACACCTCTGATACTCCTGTGTGCTACCTCTGAAACTCCCAGGCACCGGCTGACACTCCTGCAGCATATTGCTGACACTCCCTGTACACCGCTGACACCCCAGGTACACCCCAGACACTCCCAGGACACCTTGAGATACCCCAGGTACCCCACTGATACCCCAGGTACACCTCTGACACTTCCAAGATACACCCCAGACACTCCCAGGTACACCTCTGACACTCCCAGATACACCCTGACACTTCCAGATACAACCTCCTGACACTCTGCAGGACACCAATGACACCCCAGATACACCTTTGACACTCCAGGTACACCACTGACACTTCAAGATACACCTATGACACTCCCAGGCACACCCTGACACCCAAGGCACACCTCAGACACTGCAGGCAATTCTCTGACACTCCCTGGCCACACCCACACTCCCAGACACTTGCTACACTCCTTGCAGGCCACCCAGACATTCCTAGGTACACTCCTCTGACACTTGTACACCACTGACACTCCAGGTACACCTCTGGCACTCTCTGGCACATCTCTGATACCCCAGGTCCAACACTTACACCCCAGGTACCTCAGACACTCCCAGGTACACCTCTGACACTCCCAGGCACACCTCCCAGACTCCAGATACACCTCTGACAATTCCAGGACACCAATGACACTCCCAGATATACCTCTGACACCCCAGGCACACCACTGACACTACCAGTACACCCATGACACTCCCAGGTACACCTCTGACACTCCCCAGGTACACCCTGACACCCCAGGCACATGACACTCCCAGGTACACCGCCGACACCTCCTGCCAGGTACACCAGACACTGCCAGGTACACTCAGACACTCCTGTGTCATGACACAATCCCAGGTCCACCTCGACACCTCCTTTCCTGCAAGTACACCTAAGACACCCCAGGCACACCTCCAATACTCCCCAGTTACAATCTCTGACACCCCATGTACACCGCTGACACTCCCAGTACACGTCACACACTCCCAGGTACACCTCTGACACCCAGTACACGTCAGACACTCCCAGGTACACTTGACACTCCTAGGTACTCAGACACTCCCAGGTACACTTGACACCCTGGTACACCCACCGACAACCGCTGTACACCTCCGACACTCCCAGGCACACCCAGACAGTCCCAGGCACACCTCTGACACTGCCAGGTACACTTCTGACACTGCCAGGCATACCTCTGACACCCCAGGTACACCTCTGAAACCCTGCGTACACCTCCTGACACTCCCTGTTACCCACCTGACCCTCCTGTTACACCTCATACACTACCAGGTACACCTCAGACACAATTCTTGCGTGTACACCTCTGACATTTCCAGGCACACCACCACACTCCCAGGTACACCATCTGGCCTCCCCAGGTACACTCTGACACCCCAGGAACACCTATGACACTCCAGTACACCCTGGTGACACTCCCAGATACACCTCTGACATCTCTGTACTCCTCTGACACTCCCAGGCACAATTCCCCAGACACTCCCAGGCACACTCCAGACACTACCAGTTACACCTCTGACACTCCCAATGCACACCACTGACACCCCAGTTACACCTCAGATACTCCCTGGTACACCCTGACACTCCCAGGTACACCGCTGACACCCTGTACACCACTGACACTGCCAGGTACACTTCAGACACTGCCAGGCACCCCAGACACGCCCAGGTACGCCTCAGACACTCCAGGTACCTTCTGACACTTCACAGGTACACCTCAGACACACCTGTGTACACCTCCTCTGACACCCAAGGCACACCCCTGACAATCCCAGGTACACCTCATCACTCCCAGGTACACCCCACCACTGCCAGGTACACCTCAGACACTCCCAGGTACACCTCTAACACTGCCAGGTACACCTCTGACACTGGCAGGGACACCTCCGATACTCCCAGGAACACCTCTGACACTCCCAGGTACAGCTCTGACACACAAAGGTACTCCACTGATGCTCCCAGGTATTCGTCTGACACTCCCAGGTACACCTCCTGACACCTGAGGAACACTCTACTCCCAGGTACACCACTGAATACTCCCAGGTACACCTCTGACACCCTGGTACACTCTGACACTCCCAGGTACACCCCTCACACTCTCTGGTAGGTACCTCCGATACTCCCAGGTACACCTCTGACACTGCCAGGTATAACAATGACACTCCCAGGTACACCCTGACACTCCCAGGTTCACTTCATTACCCCAGTGTACACCCTCTGACACACAAAGGTACTCCTCTCATGCCCCAGGTATTCGTCTGACATTCCCAGGTACACCTCTGACACACTCCGAGGAACACCTCTGTCACTCCTGGTGGCACACCACTGACACTGCCAGGCACACTTCAGACACTCCTGCAGTACACCTCTGAACACCCCAGGTACACCTCAGACACCCCAGGCACACTCAGACACTCCCAGGCACACCCCACTACCAGGCCACCCCCACACCTCAGGTACACCTCCGACACCCCAGGTACACCTCTGACACCCAGGTACACCTCTGACACTCCCAGGACACCCAGACACCCCAGATACCCTGACACTCCCTAGTACTCCTCTGACAATTCTTGCGTGCCACCAGACACCTCCCAGTACACCTCTCTGTTACTCCCAGGTACAATTCCACACTCCCAAGATACATCCCTGACACTCCCAGATACATCCCCTGACACCTCCCAGGCACACCTCTGACACTCCCAGGTAAACCTCTATTACTCCCAGGTACACCGCTGACACTTAGGTACACCGCTGACACTGCCAGGTGCTACCTCAGACACTGCCAGGTACACCTCAGACACCCAGGTATACCTCTGACTCTCACAGGCACACCTCTGATACTCCCAGGTATACCCTCTGAAACTCCCAGGTACACCGCTGACACTCCCAGGCATATCGCTGACACCCAGGCACACCTGCTGACACTTGCGTACACCCCAGACACCCTGTGACCTCAGACACTCCCAGGTACCCACTGATACTCCCAGGTACAACACCTCCTGACACTCTCAAGACACCCCAGACACTCCCAGGTACACTTCTGACACTCCCAGATACACCCCTGACACTTCCAGATACAACTTGACACTGCAGGGTCACCACCCACAATCTCCCAGATACACCTTGACACTCCAGGCACCACTGACACTTCAAGATACACCCATGACACTCACAGGTACACCTCTGACACCCAAGGCAAGTACACCCCAGACACCTCGCAGGTACCTCTGACACACACCTCCCAGTACACACCTGACACTCCCAGATACACCCTCTCCTCATACACCCCAGGCACACCTCAGACATCTCCCAGGCACACCTCCTGACACTCCCAGGCACACCACTGACACCCTAGGTACACCTCTGGCACTCCTCTGGTACATCTCTGATACCCCAGGTCCAACACCCTACACTCCCAGTACTCCCTCAGACACCCCAGGCACACCTCAGACACCCCAGTACCCTCAGATACTCCCAAAACACCTCTGACACTCCAAGGTACACCTTGATACTCCCAGGTATACCCCTGACACTCCCAGGTACACCGCTGACACACTTCCAGGTACACCGCTGACACCGCCAGGTACACCTCCTGACACTCCATGTACACCTCAGATACTCCCAGGCACACCTCAGACACCCCAGTACACCCTCAGACACTCCCAGGTACACCAATGACACTCCCAGGTACAACCCTGACACTCCCATGTACTCCTCTGATAGTCCAGGCACACCTCTCACACTCCCAGGCACACCACCTGACATTACCAGTACACTCCATGACACCCCAGGCACACTCTGACACTCGCAGGTACCCTCTAACACTCCCCTGGCACACACCTGACACCCCAGGTACACCCCTACACCCCAAGCACACCTCAGACATTCCCAGGCACACCTCCGACACTCCCAGGTACACCACTGACACTCCCAGGTACATCCCTCTGGCACTCCCTGGTACATCTCGGATACTCCTGTACAATTATTTTAGGCCCCCAGGTATTCCTCAGACACTTGCGTACACCCTGACACCCCAGGTACCTCAGATACTCCAAAACACCTCTCTGACACTCCAAGGTACACCTTTGATACTCCCAGGCCTCTGACACCCAGGCACACCGCTGACACTTCCAGGCACACCGCCGACACTGCCAGGTACACCTCTGACACCCATGCACACCCCAGACACTTGCACACCCCTGACACCCCAGGTACTCCTCTGACAGTCCCAGGTACACCTCAGATACCCCAAGTACACCCTGACACTCCAGGTACACCCTGACTCTCCCAGGCACACCAGTGACACTACCAGGCACACCTGACACCTGAGGTACACCTCAGACACTCCCAGGCACACCTCTGACACTCCCAGGTACGCCTCTGACAACTTGGGTGTACACCCTCACACTCCCCAGGTACACCACTGACACCTGAGGCACACCTCTTAACACCCCCAGTACACCCAGACACTCCAATGGCAGGCACCTCCGATACCCCAGTACACCTCCTGCCACCCCAGGCACAACAATGACACTCCCAGGTACACCCCACACTCCCAGTTAACCTCTGACACTCCAAGGTACACCTCTGACACACAAAGGTACTCCCTCCTTGATGCCCCAGGTACTCGTCTGACACTTCCAGGTACACCTCTTGGACACCCGGGAGGAACACCTCTGTCACTCCCAGGTACACCACCGACACTCCTAGGTACACCTCAGACAATTCTGTGTACACCTCTGGAACACTCCCAGGTACACCTCAGACACTCCTGTGTATACCTCTGACACTCCCAGGTACACTCCTGACCTCCCAGGTACACCCTCACACTCGCAGTGCACACCTCCGACACCCCAGGTACACCTCCTTGACACCCCCAGGTACACCTCCCTGACACTCCCAGGACACACCCCTGACACCCTTGCAGGCACACCCCTACACCTCAGGTACACCTGATACCCCAGGTACAATTCCTGACACCCCAGGCATACAATGACACTCCCAGGCACCCCTGACACTCCCAGACATCTACCTCTGACACTTGGTGCACACCTCTGACACACAAAGGTACCTTCATGCCTCCCAGGTATCTGTCTGACACCCCAGGCACACCTCTGACACTGAGGAACACTCTGTCACTCCCAGGCACACCACTGACACCCCAGGCACACCTCAGACACCCCAGGCACACCTCTGAACACCCCAGGTACACCTCAGACACCCCAGTGCCCACCTGTGACACTCCCCAGTACACCCCTGATACTACCAGGTACACCCCCTCACACTCTGGACCTCCGACACTCTGGTACACCCTGACACCCAGGCACACCTCTGACACCCCAGGACACCCCAGACACCCCAGGACACACACCTCTGACACCCCCAGGTACCTCTGACACTCCCAGGCACACCCTTCACACTCCCAGGTACACTCCAGACAATTTGCAGTACACCTCTGACACTCCCAGGTACATCCCTGACACTCCCAGGCACACCTCTGACACTCCCAGGTACAATTTATTACTCCCAGGTACAATTGCTGACACTTAGTACACTGCTGATACTGCCAGGTACACCTCAGACACTGCCAGGTACACCTCAGACACACCCAGGTATACCTCTGACTCCTCACAGGTACACCTCTGATTACCCCAGGCATACCCCCTGAAACTCCCAGGCACACCGCTGACACTCCCAGGTATACCGCTGACACTCCCAGGCACACCGCTGACACTCCCAGGTCTACCTCAGACACTCCCAGTACACCTCAGACACCCCAGGTACAATTCACTGATACTCCCAGGCACACCTCTGACACTTCAAGATACACCTCAGACACTCCCAGGTACACCTCTGACACTCTCGATACACCCCAGACACTTCCAGACAACTCTGACATCTCGCAGGGACACCAATGACACTCCCAGATACACCTCTGACACTCCCAGGTACACCACTGACACTTCAAGATACACCTATGACACTCCCAGGTACACTCTCTGACAATTTGGTACACCTCTGATACTCCCAGGGACACCAATGACACTCCTGCAGATACCTCTGACACTTGCGTACACCACTGACACTTCAAGATACACCTATGACAATTTGTACACCTCTGATACACTCCCAGGACACCAATGACACCCCAGGCACACCTCTGACACTCCCAGGCACACCTCTGATACTCCCAGGTACACCCCTGACACCTCCAGGCACACCCTCTGACACTCCCAGGCACACTTCTGACACTCCCAGGCACACCGCTGACACTCCCAGGGTACACCGCTGACACTGCCAGGTACACCAGACACCGCCAGGCACACCTCAGACACCCTGCATACCTCTGACCTCCTCCAGTACACCCCACAATCCCAGGCATACCCTGAACTCCCAGGCCACCGCTGACACTCCCAGGTTCACTGCTGACACTCCCAGGTACACCGCTGACACTGCCAGGTATACTTTGCCCATGTACACCTCAGATATTCCAGGCACCTCAGAAACTCCCAGGCACATCAGACACCCCAGGCACGCCACCACACCCTGTGACACCTCTGAGACTTCAAGATACACCTCAGACACCCCCAGGCACACCCCTGACACCCCAGGCACACCCTGACACTCCAGACACCTCTGACAATCCCAGGACACCAATGACACCCCAGATACCCTCTGACACCCCCAGGCACACCCCACTGACACTACCAGGCACCCATGACCCCAGGTACACCCTGACACCCCAGGTACACCCTCTGACACTCCCAGGTACACCGCTGACACCCCAGGCACACCTCGCTGACACTTGCCAGGTACACCTCAGACACTGCCAGGCACACCTCAGACACTCCCAGTTACATCGCTGACAATCCCAGGTCCACCCTTTCTGACACTCGCAAGTACACCTAAGACACTCTAGGTACACCCTGACACCCAGGCACACCTCTTAGACACTCCCAGACACCCTACACTCCCAGACACACCTCTGACACCCCAGTACTCCTCTGACACTCCCAGGCACACTTCAGCACTCCCCAGGCACACTCCAGACACTCCCAGGTACACTCCCCATACTCCCAGAATCCCCTGACACTCTGTGTACACCGACAACAAACCTCATTACCCCAGGCACACCGCTGACACTCCCAGGCACACCTCTCATACTCCCCAGGCATACCCCCTGAAACTCCCAGGCCACCGCTGACACCCCAGGCATATCGCTGACACTCCCCAGGCACAATTCGCTGACACCCCAGGTACACCTCAGACACTCCCAGGACACCCTCAGACACCCAGCACACCACTGATACCCCAGGTACACCGCTGACACTGCCAGGTACACCTCAGACACTGCCAGGCACACCTCAGACACACCCAGGCATGCCTCTGACTCCTCACAGGCACACCTCTGATACCCCTGTATACCTCTGAAACAGGTACACCTGACACTCCCAGGTATATCCTTGAACCTCCCAGGTACACCCTGACACTCCCAGGTGCCACCTCCAGACACTCCCAGGTACACCACTGATACTCCCAGGTACACCTCTGACACTTCAAGATACACCTCAGACACTCCCAGGCACACCTCTGACACCCCAGATACACCTCTGACACTCCAGATACACCTTGACAATCCAGGTACACCACTGACACTTCAAGATACACCAGACACCCCAGGTACACCTCTGACACCCAAGGCACACCTCAGACACTGCAGGCACCTCTGACACCCCTCACACACCTGACACCCCAGATACACCCCACACTCCCAGGCACACCCTCAGACATTCCCCAGGCACACCTCTGACACCCCAGGTGCACCACTGACACCCCAGGCACCCTCTGGCACTCTCTGGTACATCTCTGATACTCCCAGGTCCACACTCACACCCCAGGTACCCCTCAGACACCCCAGGTACACCCTCAGACACTCCCAGGTACTCCCAGATACTCCCAAAAACACCTCTGACACTCCAAGGTACACCTTGATAACTCCCAGGTATCACCACACCCCAGGCACACCGCTGACACTTCCAGGCACACCGCTGACACTGCCAGGTACACCTCTGACACTCCATGTACACCCTCAGATACTCCAGGTACACCTCAGACACTCCCAGGCACCTCGACACCCCAGGTACACCACTGACACTCCCAGGTACAACCCTGACACTCCATGTACTCCTCTGATAGTCCCAGGTACACCTCTCACACTAGGCACACCACTGACATTACCAGGTACATCTATGACACCCCAGGCACACTCTGACACTCCGCAGGCACCCCACCCCTGGCACACACCTGACACTCCCAGGCACACCCCATACACCCCCAAGCACACCTCAGACATTCCCAGGCACACCTCTGACACTCCCAGGTACACCACTGACACTTCCAGGCACACCTCTGGCACTCCCTGGTACATCCTGACAATACCCCAGGTACAACACTTATACTCCCCAGGTACCCTCAGACACTCCCCAGGCACACCTCAGACACTCCCAGGCACTCCTCAGATACTCCCAAAAACACCTCTGACACTCCAGCACCTTGATACTCCCAGGTATACCCTTGACACTCCCCAGGCACACCGCTGACACTTCCAGGTACACCGCTGACACTGCCAGGTACACCTCTGACACTCCATGTACACCCCAGACACTCCCAGGTACACCCCTGACACTCCCAGGTACTCTCTGACAGTCCCAGGTACACCCTCAGATACTCCCAAGCACACCCCCACTTCCAGGCACACCCTGACTCTCCCAGGTACACCAGTGACACTACCAGGCACACCTCTGACACTCAGAGGTACACCCCAGACACTCCCAGGCACACCCCTGACACTCCCAGGTACGCCTCTGACACCCCAGGTACACCCCCTCACACCCCCAGGCACACCTCTGACACTCCAGAGGCACACCTCTAACACCCCAGGTACACCTGTGACACTGGCAGGCCTGATACTCCCAGGCACACCTCTGCCACTCCCAGGTACAACAATGACACCCCCAGGCACCCCTGACACCCCAGGTTAACCTCTGACACTCCAAGGTACACCTCTGACACACCCAGGTACTCCTCTGATGCCCCAGGTACTCGTCTGACACTTCCAGGTACACCTCTGACACCCGAGGAACACCTCTGTCACCCCAGGTACACCACTGACACTTAGGTACACCCTCAGACACCCCAGGTACACCCTCTGAACACTCCCAGGTACACCTCACACTCCCAGGCATACCCTCTGACACTCCCAGGTACACCCCTGACTCTCCCAGGCACACCCCACACTCCGCAGGCACACCTCCGACACTCCCAGGCACACCTCTGACACCCCAGGTACACCTCTGACACTCCCAGGTACACCTCAGACACTCCCAGGCACACCCCTGACACCCCAGTGCACTCCTCAGACACTCCCAGGTACACCTCTGACACTCCCAGGTACACCGCCGACACCCCAGGTACACCGCCGACACTCCCAGGTACCCTCTGACACTCTGCAGGACACCTCTGACACTCCCAAGCACACCTCTGACACTCCCCAGGCACCGCTGACACTCCCAGGTACACCCCTGACACTGGCACACCTCATACACTACCAGGTACACCTCTGACACTCCCAGGTACACCCCTGACACCCAGGTACACCTCTGACACTCCCAGGCACACCCCTGACACTCCCCAGGCCACCGCTGACACTCCCAGGCACCCCTGACACCCCAGGCACACCTCCAGACACCCCAGGCACACCTCTGACACTCCCCAGGATCACCCCTGACACTCCCAGGCACACCTCTGACACTCCCAGGCACCTCTGACACTACAGGCACACCTCAGACACTCCCAGGTACACCCTGACACTCCCAGGCACACCTCTGACAAATCCCAGGCACACCCTCAGACACTCCAGGCACACCTCTAACACTGCCAGGTACACCTCTGACACTGGCAGGCAAACCCCTGACACTCCCAGGAACACCTCTGACAATCCCAGGCACACCTCAGACACTCCCCAGGCACACCTCTAACACTGCCAGGTACACCCCAGACACTGGCAGGTACACCTCTGACACTGCCAGGTACACCTCTGACACTGGGCAGGTACACCTCCGATACCCCAGGCACACCTCTAACACCCCAGGTACAACAATGACACTCCCAGGGACACCCTGACACTCCCAGGTTCACCTCTGACACCCCAGGCACACCTCTGAGATACAAAGGCACTCTGATGCCCCAGGTACTCGTCTAACACCCCATCGTACACCTCTGACCTGAGGAACACGTCTGTCACCCCAGGTACACCACTGACACTCCCCAGGTACACCTCAGACACTCCAGGTACACCTCTGACACTCCCAGGTACACCACTGACACTCCCAGGTACACCTCCGATACCCCAGGTACACCCTGACACTCCCAGGTACAACAATGACACCCCAGGTACACCTCTGACACTCCCAGGTTCACCCTCTGACACCCCAGGTACACCTCTGACACACAAAGGCAACTCCATTGATGCACCCAGGTATTCGTGTGACACCCAGGCACATCTCTGACACTCGAGGAACACCTCTGTCGCCCAGGTACACCACTGACACTCCCCAGGTTCACCCTCTGACACCCAGGTACACCCTGACACTCAGGACACAATCCAGACACCCCAGATACACCCCTGACACTGCACACCCAGACACCCCAGGCACACTCCAGACACCCTATGTACACCCTCTGACACCCCAGGCACACCCCTGACACTCCCAGGCACACCTGACACTCCCAGGTACACCTCTGACACCCCAGGCACACCGCTGACACTCCCAGGTACACCATTGACACTGCCAGGTACACCTCAGACACTGCCAGGCACACCCCAGACACTCCCAGTTATCCTCTGACTCCCAGGCACACCTCAATACTCCCCAGGCATACCTCTGAAACTCCCAGGCACACCGCTGACACTCCCAGGCACACCGCTGACACTCCCAGGCACACCGCTGACACTGCCAGGTACACCTCTCACACTCCATGTACACCCCAGACTTTCCCAGGCACACCCTCAGACACCCCAGGCACACCTCAGACACTCCCACGCACGCCACTGACACTCCCAGGTACACCTCTGACACTTCATGATACACTCAGACCTCCCAGGTACACCTCTGACACTCCCAGGCACACCTCTGACACTTCCAGACACCTCTGACACCCCAGGACACCAAGGACACTCCCAGATACACCTTGCCACCCCAGGCACACCACCACACTTCCAGGCACACCTATGCAACTCCCAGGTACACCTCTGACACTGGTACACCTCTGACACTCCCAGGCCACCGCTGACACTCCAGGCACCTCTGACACTCCACAGGCACATCTCAGACACTCCCAGGTACACCTCTGACACTCCCAGGTACACCCACCTCTGACAATCCCAGGTACACCCCAGACACCCCAGGTACACCCCAACACTGCCAGGTACACCTCTGACACTGGCAGGTAAACCTCTGACACCCCAGGAACACCTCTGACACTCCCAGGCACACCTCAGACACTCCCAGGCACACTCTGACACTCAGGACACCCCAGACACTCCCAGATACACCTCTGACACCCCAGGTACACCCCAGACACTCCCAGGTACACTCCAGACACTCCTATGGACAACTCCTGAAACTCCCAGGAACACCCCTGACACCTCCCAGGCAACCTTGACACTCCCCAGGCACACCTCTGACACCCCAGGCACACCGCTGACACTCCCAGGCACACCACTGACACTGCCAGGCACACCAGACACTGCCAGGCACACTCAGACACTCCCCAGGTATACCCTCTGACCTCCCAGGCACACCCCTAATACTCCCAGGCATACCTCTGAAACTCCCAGGCACACCGCTGACACTCCCAGGCACACCGCTGACACTCCCAGGCACACCGCTGACACTGCCAGGCACACCTCTCACACTCCATGTACACCTCAGACTTTCCCAGGCACACCTCAGACACCCCAGGCACACCCCAGACACCCCCACGCACGCCACTGACACCCCAGGCACACCTCTGACACTTCATGATACACCTCAGACACTCCCAGGTACACCTCTGACACTCCCAAAACCCTGACACTTCCAGATACACCTCTGACACCCCAGGACACCAATGACACTCCCCAGATACACCTCTGCCACCCCAGGTACACCACTGACACTACCAGGCACACCTCATGACACCCCAGGTACACCTCTGACACCCCAGGCACACCCTGACACTCCCAGGTACACCGCTGACACTCCCAGGCACACTGCTGACACTGCACAGGCACACCCCAGACAGGCACACCCCAGACACTCCCCAGGCACCTCTGACACCCCCAGTTACACCTCCGACACTCCCAGTTATACCCCTGACACTCCCAGGTCCACCTCTGACACTCCCAGGTACACCTCTGACACCCCAGGTACACCTCCAATACCCCAGGTACACCTCTGACACTACAAGGCACACCTATGACACTCCCAGGCACCCCCTGACACTCCAGGCACACCGCTGACACTCCCAGGCACACCGCTGACACCCCAGGCACACCGCTGACACTGCCAGGCACACCCTCAGACACTGCCAGGCACACCAGACACTCCCAGGTACCTCTGACACTCCCCATACCCTCCGACGCTCCCAGGTACACCTCCGACACTCCCAGGCACACCCCAGACAGTCCCACGCACACCTCTGACACTGCCAGGTACACCTCTGACACTCCCTGGTACACCTCTGAAAATCCCAGGCACCCCTGACATTTCCAGGTACACCACTTACACTCCAGGCACACCATCTGTCCTCCCAGGTACACTCTGACACTCCCAGGAACACCTAACACTTCCAGGCACACCCCAGACACCCCAGGCACACCTCTGACATTTCCAGGCACACCACCACACCCCCAGGCACACCATCTGGCTCTCCCAGGCACACCTCTGACACCCCAGGAACACCCATGACACTTCCAGGCACACCCCAGACACTCCCAGATACACCTCTGACACCCAGGTACTCCTCTGACACTGCCAGGTACACCCCAGACACTTCCACACCCAGACACTACCAGTTACACCTCTGACACTCCCACGCACACCCTGACACTCCCAGTTACACCTGAGATACTCCCTGGCACCTCTGACACTCCCAGGTACACCGCTGACACTCCCAGGCACACCACTGACAATCCCAGGTACACTTCCAGACACTGCCAGGTACACCTCAGACACGCCCAGGCACGCCCCAGACACTCCCAGGTACTCCTCTGACACTCACAGGCACACCAGACACTCCCAGGTACACCCCTGACAGTCCCAGGTACACCTCTGACAATCCCAGGTACACCTCCAGACACTCCCAGGTACACCTCTAACACTGCCAGGTACACCCTCTGACACTGGCAGGTACACCTCCGATACTCCCAGGACACCCTCTGACACTCCCAGGTCACAACAATGACACTCCCAGGTACACCCCTGACACTCCCAGGTTCGCCTCTGACACTCCCAGGTACACCTCTGACACACAAAGGTACCTCTGATGCTCCCAGGTACTGTCTGACACTATTCTCATACCTGGAGAAACTCTGTCACCCTAGGTACACCACTGACACCTCAGGTACACCTCAGACACTCCCAGGTACACCTCTGAACACTTCCAGGTACACCTCAGACACTCCCAGGTACACCCCTGACACTCCCAGGTACACCCCTCACACTCTCAGGTACACATCCGATACTCCCAGGTACACCTCTGACACTCCCAGATATAACAATGACACTCCCAGGTACAACTCTGACACACAAAGGTACTCCTCTGATGCTCCCAGGTATTCGTCTGACACTCCCAGGTACACCTCTGACACTCCGAGGAACACCTCTGTCACTCCCAGGTACACCACTGACACCCCAGGTACACCCCAGACACTCCCCAGGTACACCCCAGACACTCCCAGGCACACCTCTGAACACTCCCAGGTACACCCCTGACACTCCCAGGTACACCCCTCACACTCTCAGGTACACCTCCGATACTCTCAGGTACACCTCCGATACTCCCAGGTACACCTCTGACACTCCGAGGTATAACAATGACACTAGGTACACCCCTCACACTCTCAGGTACACCTCCGATACTCTCAGGTACACCTCCGATACTCCCAGGTACTCCTCTGCTGCTCCCAGGTATTCGTCTGACACTCCCAGGTACACCTCTGACACTCCGAGGAACACCTCTGTCACCCCAGGCACACCACTGACACCTCCAAGGTACACCTCAGACAATCCCAGGTACACCTCTAAACACTCCCAGGCACAACCCAGACACTCCCAGGCACACCTCAGACACCCCAGGCACACCCCGACACTACCAGGTACACCCCTCACACTCTCAGGGACACCCCAGACACTCCCAGATACACCTCTGACACTCCCAGGTACCTCTGACACTCCCAGGTACACCCCAGACACCCCAGGTACACTCCAGACAATCCCAGGTACACCTCTGACACCCCCAGCACCTGACACTCCCAGGTACACCTCTGACACTCACAGGCACACCTCTAACACTCCAGGTACACCGCTGACACTGGCACACCCTGACACTGCCAGGTACACCTCAGACACTGCCAGGTACACCCCAGACACCCCCAGGTATACCTCTGACTCTCACAGGCACACCTCTGATACTCCCAGGTAAACCTCTGAAACTCCGGTACACCGCTGACACTCCCAGGTACACCGCTGACACCCCAGGCACACCGCTGACACTGCCACACCTCTCACACTCCATGTACACCTCAGACACTCCCAGGTACACCTCGACACCCCAGGTACACCTCAGAACACTCCCAGGTACACCACTGATACTCCCAGGTACACCTCTGACTCTTCATACACCTCAGACACTCCCAGGTACACCTCTGACACTCCCAGATACACCTCTGACACTTCCAGATACACCTCTGACACTCAGGACACCAATGACACTCCCAGATACATCTCTGACACTCCCAGGTACACCACTGACATTACCAGGCACACCCCTGACACTCCCAGGTACAACAACACTCCCAGGTACACCCTGACACTCCGGCACACCTCAGACACTCCCAGGCACACCTCTGAACACTTCCAGGTACACCTCAGACACTCCAGGTACACCCCTGACACTCCCAGGCACACCCTCACACTCCTCAGGTACACCTCCGATACTCCCAGGTACACCTCTGACACTCCCCAGATATAACAATGACACTCCCAGGTACAACTCTGACACAAAGGTACTCCTCTGATGCTCCCAGGTATTCGTCTGACACCCCAGGCACATCCTGACACCTGAGGAACACTCTGTCACCCCCAGGTACACCACTGACACTTAGGTACACTCAGACACTCCCAGGTACACCTCAGACACTCCCAGGTACACCTCTGAACACCCCAGGAACACCCCTGACACCTCCAGGTACACCTCAACTCCTCAGGTACACCTGATACTTCCTCAGGTACACCTCCGATACTCCCAGGTACACCTCTGACACTCCGAGGTATAACAATGACACTCCCAGGCACACCCTCACACCTCAGGTACACCTCCGATACTCTCAGGCACACTGATACCCCAGGTACCCCTGCTGCTCCAGGTATTCGTCTGACACCCCAGGCACACCTGACACTCCGAGGAACACCTCTGTCACCCCAGGTACACCACTGACACCTGCCACACCTCAGACACCCCAGGTACACCTATAAACACCCCAGGCACAACCAGACACCAGGCACACCTCTGACACTCACAGGCACACCCCTGACACTACCAGGCACACCCTCACACCTCAGGCACACCTCCGACACTCCCAGGTACACCTCTGACACCCAGGCACACCTCTGACACTCCCCAGGACACCCCAGACACTCCAGATACACCTCTGACACTCCCAGGTACTCTTCTGACACCCCAGGTACACCTCAGACACCCCAGGCACACTCCAGACAATCCCAGGTACACCTCTGACACTCCCAGGCACACCCCTGACACCCCAGGCACACCTCTGACACTCACAGGCACACCTCTAACACTCCCAGGCACACCGCTGACACTCCCAGGCACACCGCTGAAACTGCCAGGCACACCTCAGACACCCAGGTACACCTCAGACACCACCAGGTATACCTCTGACTCTCACAGGTACACCTCTGATACTCCCAGGTAAACCTCTGAAACTCCCAGGTACAGCGCTGACATCTCCCAGGCCACTGCTGACACCCCAGGCACCGCTGACACTGCCAGGCACACCTCACCCATGTACACCTCAGACACCCCAGGCACACCCCGACACCCCAGGCACACCTCAGACACCCCAGGCACACCACTGATACTCCCAGGCACACCTCTGAGTCTTCAAGATACACCTCAGACACTCCCAGGTACACCTCTGACACTCCCAGATACACCTCTGACACTTCCAGATACACCTCTGACACTAGGACACCAATGACACTCCCAGATACATCTCTGACACTCCCAGGTACACCACTGACATTACCAGGTACACCTATGACACTCCCAGGTACACCTCTGACACTCCAAGGTACACCTCTGACACTCGCAGGTACTCCTCTGACACTCCCTGGTACACACCTGACACTCCCAGGTACACCTCATACACTCCCAGGTACACCTCAGACATTCCCAGGTACACCTCTGGCACTCTCTGGTACATCTCTGATACTCCCAGGTCCAACACTTACACTCCCAGGACTCCTCAGACACTCCCAGGTACACCTCAGACACTCCCAGGTACTCCTCAGATACTCCCAAAAACACCTCTGACACTCTGCACACCTTCGATACCCCCAGTATACCCCTGACACTCCCAAGCACACCGCTGACACTTCCAGGCACACCGCTGACTCTGCCAGGCACACCTCTGACACCATGTACACCCTCAGACACTCATGCACACCTCAGACACTCCCAGGTACACCTCAGACGCTCCCAGGCACACCACTGACACTCCCCAAGTACAACCCCTGACACCCCAGGCACACCACTGACACACAGGCACACCCATGACACCCCAGGCACACCTCTGACACTCGCAGGTACTCCTCTGACACTCCCTGGTACACACCTGACACCCCAGGTACACCTCATACACCCCAAGCACACCTAGACATTCCCACACCTCTGACACTCCCAGGCACACCACTGACACTCCCCAGGCACACCTCTGGCACCCCTGGTACATCTTGATACTCCCAGGTATAACACTTATACTCCCAGGCATTCCTCAGACACTCCCAGGTACACCTCAGACACTCCAGGTACCTCAAATACTCCAAAACACCTCTGACACTCCAAGGTACACCTTGATACTCCCAGGTATCCTTGACACTCCCCAGGCACACCGCTGACACTTCCAGGCACACCGCTGACACTGCCAGGTGCACACCTCTGAAACCCATGTACACCCCAGACACCCCAGGTACACCTCAGACACTCCCAGGCACACCTCAGACACTCCCTGGCACACCACTGACACTCCCAGGCACACCCCTGACACTCCCAGGTACCTCATCTGACAGTCCCAGGCACACCTCAGACACCCCAAGCACACCTTGACACTTCCAGGTACACCTCTGACACTCCCAGGCACACCAATGACACTACCAGGTACAACCCTGACACCTGAGGCACCTCAGACTCCCAGGCACACCTCTGACACTCCCAGGCACCCCTGACACTCCCGGGTTCACCTCACACCCCAGGCAATACGTCTGACACACCTGAGGTGCACCTCCGATACTCCCAGGCACACCTGACACTCCCAGGTACAACAATGACACTCCCAGGTACACCCCTGACACTCCCAGGTTCACCTCTGACACCCCAGGCACACCCTGACACACCCAGGCACTCCTCTGATACCCCAGGTACCTGTCTGACACTTCCAGGTACACCCTCAGACACTCCCCAGGTACACCCCTGACACTCCCAGGTACACCCCCACACCTCAGGTACACCTCCGATACTCCCAGGTACACCTCTGACACTCCCAGATATAACAATGACACCCCAGGTACAACTCTGACACACAAAGGTACTCCTCTGATGCTCCAGGTATTCGTCTGACACCCAGGCACACTCTGACACCTGAGGAACACCTCTGTCACTCCCCAGGTACACCACTGACACTCCTAGGTACACCCAGACCCAGGCACGCCTCAGACACTCCCAGGCACACCTCTGAACACCCCAGGCACACCCTGACACTCCCAGGTACACCACACTCTCAGGTACACCTCCGATACCTCAGGTACACCTCCGATACTCCCAGGTACACCTCTGACACCTGAGGTATAACAATGACACTCCCAGGTTCTCCCTCACTCTCTCAGGCACCTCCGATACTCCCAGGTACACCTCCGATACCCCAGGTACCTCTGCTGCCCCAGGTATTCGTCTGAAACCCAGGCACACCTCTGACACCTGGAGGAACACCTCTGTCACTCCCAGGTACACCACTGACACTCCAAGGTACACCCCAGACACCCCAGGTACACCTCTAAACACCCCAGGTACAACTCAGACACTCCCAGGCACACCTCTGACACTCCAGGTACACCCCTGACACTACCAGGTACACCCCCTCACACCTCAGGCACACCTCCGACACCCCAGGCACACCTCTGACACCCAGGTCACACCTCTGACACCCAGGACACCCAGACACTCCCAGATACACCTCTGACACTCCCAGGTACCTCTGACACCCCAGGCACACCAGACACCCCCAGGTACACTCCAGACAATCCCAGGCACACCTCTGACACTCCAGGCACACCCCTGACACTCCCAGGCACACCTGACACAGGTACACCCCTAACACTCCCCAGGCACACCGCTGACACTCCCAGGCACACCGCTGACACTGCCAGGCACACCTCAGACACTGCCAGGCACACCAGACACCCCCAGCATACCCTCTGACTCTCACAGTTACACCCTGATACTCCCCAGGTAAACCTCTGAAACTCCCAGGTACACCCTGACACTCCCAGGCACACCGCTGACACCCCAGGCACACCGCTGACACTGCCAGGTACACCCCACACCCATGTACACCTCAGACACTCCCAGGCACACTGACACCCCAGGCACACCTCAGACACTCCCAGGCACACCACTGATAATCCCAGGCACACCTCTGACTCTCAAGACACACCCCAGACACCCCAGGTACACCTCTGACACTCCCAGATACACCTCTGACACTTCCAGATACACCTCTGACACTCCTAGGGACACCAAGACACTCCCAGATACATCTCTGACACTCCCCAGGCACACCACTGACACACCAGGCACACCCATGACACCCCAGGCACACCTCTGACACTCCAAGGCACACCTCTGACACTCGCAGGTACTCCTTGACACTCCCTGGCCACACCTGACACCCCAGGCACACCTCATACACCCCAGGCACACCTCAGACATTCCCCAGGCACACCTCTGGCACCTCTGGCACTGACACTCCCCAGGTCCAACACTTACACCCCAGGACCTCAGACACTCTGCACACCCTCAGACACTCCAAGGTACCTCACCCAAAACACCTCTGACACTCCAAGGCACACCTTGATACTCCCCAGGTATACCTTGACACTCCCAGTCACACCGCTGACACTTCCAGGTACACCGCTGACACTGCCAGGTACACCCTGAAACCCATGCACACCTCAGACACTCCCCAGGCACACCTCAGACACCCCAGGTCCACCCCCAGACACTCCCCTGTACACCACTGACACCCCAGGCACCCCTGACACTCCCAGGCACTCATCTGACAGTCCCAGGTACACCTCAGACACCCCCAAGCACACCTTGACACTTCCAGGCACACCCTGACACTCCCAGGTACACCAATGACACTACCAGGTACAACTCTGACACCTGAGGTACACCTCTGACACCCCCAGGCACACCTCTGACACTAGTGCACACCTCTGACACTCCCAGGTTCACCCCTCACACTCCCAGGCACACTGACACCTGAGGTGCACCTGATACTCCCAGGCACACCTCTGACACCCCAGGTACAACAATGACACTCCCAGGTACACCCCCTGACACTCCCAGGTTCACCCTGACACTCCCAGGTACACCTCTGACACACCCAGGTTCTCCTCTGATACCCCAGGCACTCGTCTGACACTTCCAGGCACACCTCTGACACCTGAGGAACACCTCTGTCCCTCCCAGGTACACCATTGACACCCTAGGTACACCTCAGACACTCCCAGGTACACCTCTGAACACCCTGCACACCAGATACCCCAGGCACACCTCTGACACCCCAGGCACCCCTGACACTCCCAGGTACACCTCAAACTGCACACCTCCGACACTCCCCAGGCACACCTCAGACACTCCCCAGCACCTCCAACACTCCCAGGCACACCGACACTCCCAGGCATACCCCTGACACTCCCAGGTTCACCTCTGACACCCCAGGCACACCCCTGACACTCCCAGGACACCCCAGACACCCCAGGCACACCACACTGACACCCCCAGGCACCTCTGACACTCCCAGGCACACCCCCAGACACCCCAGGCACACTCCAGACACTCCCAGGCACACCCTCTGACACTCCCCAGGCACACCCCTGACACCCCAGGCACCTCTGACACTCCCAGGTACACATCTGAAACCCCAGGCACACTCGCTGACACTGCCAGGCACATCTCAGACACCCCAGGACACACCTCAGACACTCTCAGGCACCTTGACACTCCCCAGACACACCCTGACACCCCAGGCACCTCTGACACTTCCAGGTACACCTCAGACACTCCCCAGGCACACCCTGACACCCCCAGGCACACCTCTGACACTCCCAGGCCACCCCTGACACCGGCACACCCAAGACACTCCCAGGCACACCTCTGACACTTCCAGGCACATCTCTGACACTCCCAGGTGCCACCCCCTGACACCCAGTGCCACACCTCTGACACTGCAGGTACTCCTCTGCACCTCTGGCACACACCTGACACTCCAGGTACACCCCACACACCCCAGCACACCCAGACATTCCCAGGCACACCTCTGACACTCCCCAGGTACACCACTGACACCCGTGCACACCTCTGGCACCCCTGGTACTCTCTGATACTGCAGGCACAACACTTACACTCGCAGTATTCCTCAGACACCCCAGGCACACCCCAGACACTCCAAGGTACTCTCAGATACTCCCCAAAACACCTCTAACACTCCAAGGTACACCTTGATAACCCCCAGGCATACCCCTGACCCCAGGCATCTTCAGACACTGCCAGGCACACCTCAGACACGCCCAGGCACGCCTCAGACACTCCCCAGGCACACCTCTGACACTCCCCAGGCACACCTGACACCCCAGGCAACACCTCCGAAACCCCAGGCACACCTGATACTCCCCAGGTTCACTCCTGACACCAGGCACACCTCTGACACTCCCAGGACACCCCCAGACACTCCCAGACACACCTCTGACACTGGCACCTCTCTGACACTCCCAGGCACACATCAGACACCCCTGGTACACTCCAGACACCCCAGGCACATCTCTGATACTCCCAGGTACACCCCTGACACTCGGGCACACCTCTGACACTCCCAGGCACACCTCTGACACTCACAGGCACACCACTGACACCTGATTGTACACCGCTGACACTGCCAGGCTACACCTCAGACACTACCAGGCACACCTCAGACACCCAGGTATACCTCTGACTCTCCCAGGTACACACTTAATAATCCCATACTCTGAAACTCCCGGGCACACCGCTGACACTCCCAGGCTTGCTGACACCCAGGCACACCGCTGACACTGCCAGGCACACCTCTCACACTCCACGCACACCCCAGACATTCCCAGGCACACCCCAGACACTCGGAGGCACACATCAGACCTCCCAGGCACGCCACTGACACCCCAGGCACACTCTCTGACACTTCAAGACACCTTAGTCACCCCAGGCACACCCTCTGACACCCCAGGAACACCTCTGACACTTCCAGATACACCTCTGACACTCCCAGGACACCAATGACACTCCCCAGATACACCTCTGCCACTACCAGGTACACCACTGACACTACCAGGTACACCTATTACACCCTCACACACCTCTGACACTCCCAGGTACACCTCTGACACTCCCAGGCACACCGCTGACACTCCCAGGCACACCGCTGACACTGCCAGGTACACCTCAGACACTGCCAGGCACACCCCAGACACTCCAGGTCCTCCTCTGACACCCCCAGTTACACCTCCGACACTCCCCAGTTACATCCTGACAATCCCAGGTCCACCTCTGACACTTCCAGGTACACCTAAGACACTCCCCAGGTGCACCTCCAACACCCCAGGCACACCTCTGTCACCCCAGGCACACCGCTGACACCCCAGGCACACCCCTGACACTCCCCAGGCACACCTCTGACACCCCAGGTACACGTCAGACACCCCAGGCACACCTCTGACACTCCCAGGTATTCTCAGACACCCCAGGTACACCTCTGACACCCCCATGTACACCGCCGACACTCCAGGCACACCTCCGACACTCCCCAGGTACACCCCAGAGAGTCCCAGGTACACCTCTGACACTGCCAGGCACACCTCTGACACTGCCAGGCATACCTCTGACACTCCAGGCACACCTCTGAAACTCCCAGCAGACTCCTCTGACACTCCCCTGTTACCCACCTGACCCTCCCAGGCACACACCTCATACACCACCAGGCACACCTCAGACACCCCCAGGCACACCCCTGACATTCCAGGCACACCACCACACTCCCCAGGCACACCATCTGGCCTCCCAGGCACACCCCTGACACCCCCAGGTACTCCTCAGACACTGCCAGGACACCTCTGACACCCCAGGCACACCGCCGATACGCCCAGGCACACCTCCGACACCCCAGGCACACCCCAGACAGTCCCAGGCACACCTCTGAGACTGCCAGGTACACCTCTCACACTGCCAGGCATACCTCTGACACTCCCAGGCACACCTCTGAAACTCCAGGTACTCCTCTGACATTTCCAGGTACACCACCAAACCCTAGGTACACCATCTGGCTCTCCCAGGCACACCACTGACACTCCCCAGGAACACCTATGACACTTCCAGGCACACCTCAGACACCCCAGGCACACCTCTGACATTTCCAGGCACACCACCACACCCCAGGCACACCATTTGGCCTCCCAGGCACACCTCTGACACTCCCAGGAACACCTATGACACTTCCAGGTACACCCCAGACACTCCCCAGGCACACCTCTGACACTCTGGTACACCCCCTGACATTCCCAGGCACACCTCTGACACCCCAGGCACACCACTGACACTCCCAGGTACACACCCCTGGAAACATCTCGATACTCCCAGGCACAAACACCCCAGTTCTCAGACACCCCCAGGCACACCTCAGACACCCCAGCGCACACATCCACCAGCACACTTTGATACTCCCATATACCTTGACACTCCCAGGTATACCGCTGATACTCCAGGCACACCGCTGACACTGCCAGGCACAACCTCTGACACCCATGTACACCCCAGACACCCCAGGCACACCTCAGACACCCCAGGCATACCCAGCACACCTGCACACCACTGACACCCCAGGCACACCTGACACCCCAAGCACTCCTCACACACCCAGGCACACCCTCCAGACACCCCACACCCCTGACACTTCCAGGCACACCTCTGACACTCCCAGGTGACACCCCAAGCACACCCCCACACTCCCAGGCACACCTCTGACACTCCGGAGGCACCTCTAACACCCCAGGCACCTCTGACACCAAGGCACACCTCCGATACCCCAGGTACACCCTGACACCCCAGGCACAACAACGACACCCCAGGTACACCCCTGACACCCCAGGTTCACCTCTGACACTCCCAGGTACACCTCTGACACACCCAGGTACTCCTCTGATGCTCCCAGGTACTCGTCTGACACTTCCAGGCCACCTCTGACACCTTGAGGAACACCTCTGTCACCCCAGGCACACCACTGACACTCCTAGGCACACCTCAGACACCCCAGGCACACCTCTGAACACTCACGGCACACCTCCTCAGTCACTCCCAGGTACACCTCTGACACTTTAAGTAGGTACACCCCCTGACACCCTGCAGCACACCCCTCACCTCGCAGGCACCTCCGACACCCCAGGCACACCTCAGACACCCCCAGGCACCTCCAACACTCCCAGGTACACCTCCACACTCCCACATCGCCGACACTCCCAGGCACACCGCTGACACTTCCAGGCACATCTCAGACACTCCCAGCACACCTCAGACACTCTCAGGTGCACCTGACACTCCCAGACACATCTCTGACACTCCCAGGCACACCTCAGACACTCCCAGGTACACCAGTGACACCTCCCAGGTACACCTCTGACACCCCAGGCACCCTGACATTCCCAGGCACACCCCTGACACTCCCAGGCACACCCCCTGACACCCAGGAGGCCACCCCCGCTGACACTCCCAGGTACACCCGACACACTGCCAGGCACATCTCAGACACTCCAGTACACCAGACACCCCAGGCACCTTGACACCCCAGACACACCTCTGACACTCCCAGGTACTCCTCTGACACTTCCAGGTACACCTGAGACACTCCCAGGCACACTCCAGACATTACCCAGGTACACCTCTGACCACTCCTTATGCGTCATCCCCTGACACCCCAGGTACACCTCTGACACTCCCAGGCACAATTCCTGACACTTCCAGGCACATCTCTGACACCCCAGGCACAATCCATGACACTCCCAGACACCTCTTGACACTGCAGTACTCCTCCGACTCCTCTGTGCACACCTCGACACCCCAGGCACACCCCACACCCTGCGTGGCCCCAGACATTCCCAGGCACCTCCGACACCCCAGGCACACCACTGACACACCCTGTGCACACCTCTGGCACCCCCGGTACTTCACCCCTGTACAACACTTACACCCCAGTACCCTCAGACACTCCCAGGTACAATTCCCAGACAATTCTGGTACCTCAGATACTCCCAAAAACACTTTACACTCCAAGGTACACCTTTGATACTCCCAGGCATACCTCGACACTTGCGCCATTTCAGACACTGCCAGGTACACCTCAGACACGCCCAGGTACGCCTCAGACACCCTTGCAGTACACCTCTGACACTCCTTAGCACCTCTGACACCCCAGGCACAATTCGGTAACCCCAGGTACACCTCCGATACCCCAGGTACACCTCTGACACCCCAGGCACACCCTCCTGACACTCACAGGCACACCGCTGACACCTGAGCCACACCGCCTGACACCCTGCCAGGCACACCCCACACTGCGAGGTACACCTCAGACAATTCCCATGTATATTGTTCTCAGACTCCTCCCAGGTACACCCTAATAACTTGCGTATACCTCTGTTCCCAGTACACCGCTGACACTCCCAGGTTTACCGCTGACACTCGTGTACACCGCTGACACTGCCAGGTACACCTCTCACACCCATGTACACTTCAGACATTCCCAGGTACACCTCAGACACCCCAGGCACACACCGTGACATTCCTGCGTACGCCACCGACACCCCCAGGCACACCTCTGACACTTCAAGACACTTAGTCACCCTGGCAGGCACACCCTCTGACACTCCCCTGAACACCTCCTGACACCTCCAGACACCCTGACAATCTCCAGGACACCACCATCAATTCCAAGATACCCCTCAGACACCCCCTGGTACACCACTGACACCCCAGAACACCCCTGACACTCCCAAGTACTCCTCTGACACACCCAGGTACACCTCAGACACTCCCAAGCACACCTCTGACACTTCCAGGACAATTCCTGACACTCCTGGTGCAGACAAATGACACTACCAGGCACACTCCTCTGACACCTGAGGTACACCCTCAGACACTCCCAGGCACACCTCTGACACCCCAGGCACACCTCACACCCCAGGCACACCCCTCACACTCCCAGGTACACCTCTGGACACCCGAGGTGCACCTCTAACACCCCAAGCACACCTCTGACACTGGCAGGTACACCTCCGATACTCCCTGCACACCCTGACACCCCAGGTACAACAATGACACCCCGTACACCCCCGACACTCCCAGGTTCACCTCTGACACCCCAGGCACACCTCTGACACACCCAGGTACTCCTCTGATGCCCCAGTACTCGTCCGACACTCCAGGCACAATTCCTCTGGCCACCTGAGGAACACCCCTGTCACTCCCAGGCACACCACTGACACTCCTAGGTACACCTCGTGACACCCTGTACACCTCTGAACACCCCAGGTACACCAGTCACTCCCAGGCACACCCTGACACCCTGTGCACAATTCCCTGACACTCCTGCACACCCTCACACTCGCAGTACACCCGACACTCCCAGGTACACCTCAGACACCCCAGGCACCTCCAACACTCCCAGGCACACTCTGACACTCCCAAGCACATCGCTGACTCTCCCAGGTACACCGCTGACACTGCCAGGTACATTCTCAGACACCCCAGGTACACCTCAGAAACTCTCAGGTGCACCTTGACAATTCCACACACATCTCTGACACTCCCAGGCACACCTCAGACACCCCAGGCACAATCTGCACACTCCCAGGCACACCCCCGACACCCTTGCAGGTACACCTCTGACATTCCCAGGCACACCTCTGACACTCCCCAGGTACACCTCTGACACTCCCAGGCACACCGCTGACACTCCCAGGTACACCGCCGACACTGCCAGGTACATCTGTGACACTCCCAGGCACACTTCAGACACCTCAGGTGCACCTTGACACTCCCAGACACACCTCTGACACCCCAGGTACTCCTCTGACACCTCCAGGCACACCTGGAGCTCACCCCAGTACACTCCATTACTACCCAGGTACACCTCTGACACTCCCAGGTACATCCCCTGACACCCCAGGTACACCTCTGACACTCCCAGGTACAATTCCTCTGACACTTCCAGGCACATCTCTGACACTCCCAGGTACACCCATGATACTCCCAGTTACACCTCCTCTGACACTCGCAGTACCTCTGACTCTCTGGTACACACCTGACACTCCCAGGCACCCTCATACACCCCAGGCACACCCCAGACATTCCCAGGTACACCCTCTGACACCTCCCAGGTACACCACTGACACCTCCCAGGCAATACCTTTCTCTGGCACTCCCTGGTACTTCCTCTCGATACCCCAGTACAACACTTACACCCCAGTACTCCCAGACACCCCAGGCACACCTCACAGACACTCCCAGTACTCCTCAGATACTCCCAAAACACCTCTGACACCCAAGGTACACCTTTGATACTCCCAGGTATACCCCTGACAATTCTTGCAAGTACATTTCCCCAGACACTGCCAGGCACACCCTGTGACACGCCCAGGCACGCCCCTGTGACACCCCAGGCACACCTCTGACACTCCTGCACACCTCTGACACCCCCAGGCACACCCTCCGAAACTCCCAGGCACACCCGGATACTCCCAGGCACACCTCTGACACTCCCAGGTACACCCTCCTGACACTCACAGGCCACTGCTGACACCTGAGGTACACCGCTGACACTGCCAGGTACACCCCAGACACCGCCAGGTACACCAGAAACTCCCAGGCATACCTCTGACTCTCCCAGGCATACCCCACAATCCCAGGTATACCTCTGAAACTCCCAGGTACACCGCCGACACTCCCAGGCTTACCGCTGACACTCCCAGGCAATACTGCTGACACTGCCAGGCACACCTCTCACACTCCATGTACACCTCAGACATTCCTGGCAGGCACACCCCCAGACACTCCCCAGGTACACATCAGACACTCCCAGGTACGCCACTGACACTCCCAGGCACACCTCTGACTTCAAGATACACCTTAGTCACTCCCAGGTACACCTCCGACCCCAGGAACACCTCCTGACACTTCCAGATACACCCTCTGACACCCCAGGACACCAATGACACTCCCCAGACACCTCTGACACTCCCAGGCACACCACTGACACTACCAGGTACACCTATTACACCCTAGGTACACCCTCTGACACTCCCAGGTACACCTCTGACACCCAGTGTACACCGCTGACACCCAGGCACACTGCCGGGACACCGGCGTGGCACACCTCAGACACCCCAGTACTCCTCTGACACCCCACGTACCCTCTGACACTCCCCAGTTACACCTCCCGACACTCCCCTGCATCCCCGACAAATCCCAGGTCCACCTCTGACACCTCCAGGCACACCTAAGACACCTGCGCACCTCCACCACTCAGGCACACACCCTGACACCCCAGGCACCCCGCCGACACCCCAGGTACACCCCTGACACTCCCAGGTACACCCTCTGACACCCCAGGCACACGTCAGACACCCCAGGCACACCCCACACTCCCAGGTACACCACTGACAATCCTGTACACCTCAGACACTCCCAGGTACACCTCAAACACTGCCAGGTACACCTCTCAGACACCCCCCAGGTACACCTCTAACACTGCCAGGCACACCTCTACACTCCCCAGGTACAACAATGACACTCCCAGGCACACTGCCTGATACTGCCAGGCACATCTCAGACACCAGTTGGCACACCTCCGATACCCGAGGCACACCTCCGACACCCCAGGCACAACCATGACACTCCCAGGCACACCCCTGACACCCCAGGTTCACCTCTGACACACAAAGGTACTCCCTCTGATGCCCCAGGTACCTCGTCTGACACTCCCAGGCACACCTCCGAAACTCCAGGTACACCTCCCATACTCCCAGGTTCACCACTGACACCCAGCCACCCTCCTGACACTCCCAGGACACCCCAGATACTCCCAGACATACCTTTCACTCCCAGGTACTCCTCTGACACTTGCGTACACATCAGACACTCCCAGGCACACCCAGACACTCCCAGGTACATCTCTGATACTCCCAGGCACACCCCTGACACTCCCCAGGTACACCTCTGACACCCCAGGCACCCTCCTGACACCTCCACAGGCACACTGCTGACAAATTTGAGTACACCGCTGACACCGCCAGGCACACCTCAGACACCGCCAGGTACACCTCCCAGACACCCCAGGTACCTCCACACCCCTGTGCCACACCCTCCGACACTCCCAGCCACATCCCTGACAAATCCCAGGTCCACCTCTGACACTTCCAGGTACAATTCCAAGACACTCCCAGGTGCACCTCCAATACTCCCCAGGCACAATTCCTCTGACACTCCAAGGTACACCTCCTGACACCCTATGCGGCTGTCGTCAGACACCCCAGGTACACCTCTGACACCCCAGGCAATTCCCCAGACACCCCAGGCACACCTCTGACACTCCCATGCACACCACCCCAGGTACACCTCCGACACTCCCCAGGTACACCCTGACACCCCACGTACACCGCCACACCCCAGTACACCTCCGATACCCCAGGTACACCTCAGACAGTCCCAGGTACACCTCTGACACTGCCAGGTACACCCTGACACTGCCAAGCATACCTCTGACACTCCCAGGTACACCTCTGAAACTCCCAGGCACTCCTCAGACACTCCCCTGTTACCCACCTGACCTCCCCAGGTACACCTCATACACTACCAGGTACAATTCTGTGACACCCCAGTACAATTCTGACATTTCCAGGCACACCACTCCACACCCCAGGTACACCATCTGGCCTCCCCAGGTACACCTCTGACACCCCAGGTACTCCCAGACACGGCAGGACACCTCCTGACACCCCAGGCACACCGCCGACACGCCCAGGCACACCTCCGACACTCCCAGGTACACCTCAGACAGTCCCAGGTACACCTCTGAGACTGCCAGGTACACCTCTCTCACACCGCCAGGCATACCTTTATCACCCCTCTGACATTTCCAGGTACACCACTCACACTCCCAGGTACACCATCTGGCTCTCCCAGGTACACCACTGACACTCCCAGGAACACCTATAACACTTCCAGGTACACCTCAGACACTCCCAGGTACACCTTTGACATTTCCAGGTACACCACTCACACTCCATGTACACCATTTGGCTCTCCCAGGTACACCTCTGACACTCCCAGGAACACCTATGACACTTCCAGGTACACCCCAGACACTCCCAGGTACACCTCTGACACTCCCAGGTACACCCCTGACATTCCCAGGTACACCTCTGACACTCCCAGGTACACCTCTGACACTCCCAGGTACACCTCTGACACACCCAGGTACTCCTCTGATGCTCCCAGGTACTCGTCTGACACTTCCAGGTACACCTCTGACACTGGCAGGTACACCTCTGACACTCCCCAGGTACACCTCTCTGACAATCCCAGTGGTACACCTCAGACACCCCCAGGCACACCTCTGAGACTGCCAGGCACACCTCCTCCTCACACTGCCAGGTATACCTCTGACACTCTGCAGTACACCTCCTGAAACTCCCAGTACACCTCCGATACCCCAGGTTCACCACTGACACCCAGTTACACCTCTGACACTCCCAGGACACCCCAGATACTCCCAGATACACCCTTTCACCCCAGGTACTCCTCTGACACTCCCAGGTACATCAGACACTCCCAGGTGGCCACCTCTGACACTCCTGTGCAGCTACCTGCCGACACTCCCAGCACCGCCGACACTGCCAGGCACATCTCTGCACACCCCAGGCACACTTCAGACACTCCTTGTGCGCACCTTGACACCCTGCACACACCTCTGACACTCCCCAGGCACCTCCGACACTTCCAGGCACACCCTGAGACACCCACACCCAGACACACCCAGTGCACACCTCCTGACACCCCAGGCACATCCCCTGACACCCCAGGCACACCCCCGACACCCCAGGCACACCTCCGACACCTGCGTACATCTCGACACCCCAGGCACACCCATGACACTCCTGCAGCCACACCTCTGACACACTCGCAGGTACTCCTCTGACTCTCTGTGGTACACACTGACAATTTGCAAGTACACCTCATACACTCCCCAGGCCACCTCGTATTACTCCCAGGCCACCTCCTCTGACACTCCCAGGTACACCACTGACACTCCCAGGTACACCTCTGGCACTCCTGGTACTTCTCTGATACTCCCAGGTACAACACTTACACCCCAGGTACCCCCAGACACTCCCAGGCACACCCCAGACACACCCCCACCCTCAGATACTCCCAAAACACCTCTGACACTCCAAGGTACACCTTGATACTCCCAGGCATACCCCTGACACTCCCAGGTACATTTCAGACACTGCCAGGCACACCTCAGACACTCTCCAGGTACGCCTCAGACACTCCCAGGCACACCTCTGACACTCCCAGGCATTCCTCTGACACTCCCAGGTACACCTCCGTAACTCCTGTGTACACCTCCGATACTCCCAGGTACACCTCCTGACACCCCAGGCACACCTCTGACACTCACAGGCACCGCTGACACCCGAGTTACACCGCTGACACTGCCAGGCACACCTCAGACACTGCGAGGTACACCCTCAGACACTCCCATGTATATCTCTGACTCCCAGGTACACCTCCCCACAATCCCATACCTCTAGAAACTCCCAGGTACACACCCCACGGCCGACACTCCCCAGGCTTACCGCTGACACTCCCAGGTACACCGCTGACACCACAGGTACACCTCTCACACCCACATGTACACCTCAGACATTCCCAGGCACACCTCAGACACCCCAGGTACACATCAGACTCCCAGTACGCCACACACTCCCAGGGCCACCTCTGACACTTCAAGATACACTCTAGTCACTCCCAGTACACCTCCTCTGACACCCCGAACACCTCTGACACTTCCAGATACACCTCTGACACTCCCAGGACACCAATGACACTCCCAGACACCCTCAGACACTCCCGGTACACCACTGACACTCCCAGGAACACCCCACACTCCCCAAGTACTCCCTCTGACACACCCAGGCACACCCCCAGACACCCCCAAGCACACCTCTGACACTCCCAGGTACACCTCTGACACCCCAGGCAGACAAATGACACCACTTTCAGGCACACTCTCTGACACCTGAGGCACCTCAGACACTCCCAGGTACAATTCCTGACACTCCCAGGCAATTCTCTGACAATTCTGTGTACACCCTCACACTCCCAGGTACACCTTCTGACACCCGGAGGCACCTCTAACACCCCAAGTACACCTCTGACACTGGCAGGTACACCTCCGATACCCCAGGTACACCTCTGACACCCCAGTACAACAATGACACCCCAGTACACCCCCGACACCCCAGGTTCACCTCTGACACTCCCAGGCACACCTCTGACACCCAGGTACTCCTCCTGATGCTCCCAGGTACTCGTCTGACACTTCCAGGTACACCCTCTGACACCTGAGGAACACCCTGTCACCCCAGGTACACCACTGACACACCCTAGGTACACCCTCAGACACTCCCCAGGTACACCTCCTCTTGAACACTCCCAGGTACACCTCAGTCACCCCAGGTACACCTCTGACACTCCCAGGTACACCCCTGACACTCCCAGGCATGCCCTCACACTCGCAGGCACACCTCCCGACACCCCAGGCACACCTCAGACACTCCCAGGTGCACCTCCAACACTCCCAGCACTTCTGACACCCCAAGCACATCGCTGACTCCTCCCAGGCACCGCTGACACTGCCAGGTACATCTCAGACACCCCAGGTACACCTCAGACACCTCAGGTGCACCTTGACACTCCCAGACACATCTCTGACACTCCCAGGCACACCCCAGACACTCCCAGGTACACCCAGACACTCCCAGGCACACCTCTGACACCCCAGGTACACCCCTGACATTCCTGTGCTTCCCCCACTCCCAGGTACACCTCTGACACTCCCAGGTACACCGCTGACACTCCCAGGCACACCGCCGACACTGCCAGGTACATCTCGTGACACCCCAGGCACACCCTCAGACACTCCTCAGGCACCTGACACCCCAGACACACCTCTGACACCCTGTGTACCCTCTGACACCTCCAGGCACACCCTGAGCCACCCCAGGCACACTCCAGACACACCAGGCACACCTCTGACACCCCAGGCACATCCCTGACACCCTGCACACCTCTGACACTCCCAGGTACACCTCTGACACTCCAGGTACACCTCTGACACTGGCAGGCACACCTCTGACACTCCCAGGTACACCTCTGACAATCCCAGGTACACCCTGTGACACCCCAGGCACACTTGAGACTGCCAGGTACACCTCTCACACTGCCAGGCATACCTCTCTGACACTCCCAGGCACCTCCGAAACTCCCAGGCACCTCCGATACTCCCAGGTTCACCACTGACACCCAGTTACACCTCTGACACTCCCAGGACACCCCAGACACCCCAGACACCCCTTCACCCCAGGCACTCCTCTGACACTCCCAGGCACATCAGACACTCCCCAGTACACCCACTCCAAGTACATCTCTGATACCCCCAGGTACACCCTCTGACACTCCCAGGTACACCTCTGACACCCCAGGTACACCTCTGACACTCACAGGTACACCGCTGACACTGAGGTACACCGCCGACACTGCCAGGTACACCTCAGACTGCCAGGTACACCCCAGACACTCCCAGGTACTCCTCTGACACCCCAGCCACAATCCTCCGACACTCTGAGTCACATCCTCCTGACAATCCCAGGTCCACCTCTGACACTCCAGGCACACCCAAGACACCCCAGGCACCTCCAATACTCCCAGGTACACCTCTGACACCCAAGGCACACCTCTGACACTCCCAGGTACACGCTCAGACACCCCAGGCACACCCTGACACTCCCAGGCACTCCCTCAGACACCCCTGCACACCTCCGACACTCCCATGTACACCGCCGACACTCCCAGGTGTACACTCCGACACTCCCAGGTACACCTCTGACACTCCCATGTACAACACCGCCGACAATTTGGTGGTACACCTCCGATACTCCCAGGTACACCTCAGACAGTCCTGCACACCTCTCTGACACTGCCAGGCACACTTCGACACTGCCAAGCATACCTCTGACACTCCCAGGTACACCCCTGGAAACCCCAGTACCCCTCAGACACCCCTGTTACCCACCCGACCCTCCCAGTACACCCCCATACACCACCCCAGACACCCTGCACACCTCTGACATTCCAGGCACACCACCACACCCCAGGCACACCATCTGGCCTCCCAGGTACACCTCTGACACTCCCCAGGTACCCTGTGACACATGCAGGGACACTCTGACACTCCCAGGCACACTGCCGATGTGCCCAGGTACACTCTCCGATACCCCAGGTACAGTTCCCCAGACAGTCCCAGGTACACCTCTGAGACTGCCAGGTACACTTCACACTGCCAGGCATACCTCTGACACCCTGGTACAATTCCCTGAAACCCCAGGTACTCCTCCTGACATTTCCAGGCACACCACCACACTCCCAGTACACCATCTGGCCTCCCAGGTACACCACTGACACTCTTGGTGAACACCTATAACACTTCCAGTACACCTCAGACACTCCCAGGTACACCTTTGACATTTCCAGGCACACCACCACACCCATACACCATTTGCCTCCCAGGTACACCTCTGACACTCCCAGGAACACCTATGACACTCCAGGCCACCCCAGACACCCCCAGGTACACACCTCTGACACTCCCAGGCACACCCTCTGACACTCACAGGTACACCGCCGACACCCGAGGCACACCAGCTGACACCGCCAGGTACACCTCAGACACCGCCAGACACCAGACACTCCCAGGTACTCCTCTGACACCCCTGTGCCACACCTCCGACACTCCCCAGCCACATCCCTGACAAATCCCAGGTCCACCTCTGACACTCCAGGCACACCCAAGACACTCCCCAGGTGCACCTCCAATACTCCCAGGTACACCTCTGACACTCCAAGGCACACCTCTGACACTCCCAGGCACACGCGTCAGACACCCCAGGTACACCTCCTGACACTCCCAGGTACCCTCAGACACCCCAGGTACACCTCTTCCTGACACTCCATGTACACCCCGTTTTACCCCAGGTACACCTCCGACACTCCCAGGTACACCTCTGACACTCCCATGTACACCGCCGACACTCCCAGGTACACCTCCGATACTCCCAGGCCACCTCAGACAGTCCCAGGTACTACCTCTGACACTGCCAGGCATACCCTCTGACACTGCCAAGTATACTCTGACACCCCAGGTACACCTCTGAAGACACCCTGTTACCTACCCACCCCTCCCAGGTACACCTCATACACTACCAGGTACACCTCAGACACTCCCAGGTACACCCCCTGACATTTCCAGCACACCACTCACACTCCCAGGTACACCATCTGCCTCCCAGGTACACCTCTGACACTCCCAGGTACTCCCTCAGACACAGGACACCTCTGACACTCCCAGGCACACCGCCGACACGCCCAGGCACACCTCCGACACTCCCAGGCACACCTCAGACAGTCCCAGGCACCTCTGAGACTGCCAGGTACACCTCTCACACTGCCAGGCATACCCTCTTATACCCCAGGTACACCTCTGAAACTCCCAGGTTACTCTGGACATTTCCAGGTACACCACTCACACTCCCAGGTACACCATCTGCTCTCCCAGGTACACCACTGACACCCTAGAACACCTCCATAACACTTCCAGGCACAATTCCTCAGACACCCCCAGGCACACCTTGACATTTCCAGGTACACCACCACACCCATGTACACCATTTGGCCTCCCAGGCACACCCTGACACCCCAGGAACACCTATGACA
>NW_024730550.1:0-17461 GCF_018991925.1 Homarus americanus
AAAGAACATCATTGGCCAAAGGAAGGCTATAGGTAGAAGGATAAATCGTGGTGAAATTTCCCTCCGGGATTATTATAAGGTATTGGCGAGTAGGGTTAAAACCGAGATAAGGAAAGCTGAGAGGAATAATGAGGAAAGGATAGCAAGGGAGGCGAAGACAAACCCCCAAAGGATTCTACCAAATGTATCAAACTAAAACACGAGAAAAGATCGGACCAATACGGTCGGATACCGGCGAGCTAACCGATAACGATGCAGAAATGAGCAATAATCTGAATAAATATTTTTCAACAGTTTTCACCACCGAAAATTTAAACATGATACCGGAGGCACCGACTCTATTCAGAGATAGTGAAGAAAACAAATTAAGTGAGATAATAGTGACTAGTAACGATGTTAGTAAGCAAATAGACAAACTAAAGCCAAATAAGTCACCTGGTCCCGATGAGATATTTGCCAGAGTATTAAAGGAATATGAGGAAGAACTTTGTATGCCCTTAGCAAAGTTGTTTAACATGTCCTTAAAGACAGGTGTAGTACCAGAATCCTGGAGGATAGCGAATGTAATACCGATTTTCAAGAAGGGGGATAGATCACTATCCTCTAACAACCGCCCAATCAGTCAAACATCAATAGTAGGCAAATTACTGGAAGCAATCATTTCAAACTCTCTTCGAAATCACCTGGAGAAGCACCGATTGATCAACGATTCCCAGCATGGCTTCACAAGCGGGCATTCATGTCTAACTAATCTATTAATATTCTTTTCATCAATTTTCGAATCGGTGGACGAGGGGCACAATTATGATGTGGTATATCTCGACTTTAGCAAAGCCTTCGATAGAGTCACCCACGAAAGACTAATTAGAAAGGTAGAAGCACATGGCATCAAAGGTAATATCCTTAAATAGGTTAGGGCGTGGTTACAGGACAGGAAACAGCGAGTGAGCATTAACGGCACCAAATCCCATTGGAGCAACGTCGCTAGTGGAGTTCCCCAAGGCTCAGTACTTGGACCATTATTATTTATTATATACATAAACGACATAGATATCGGCATAGACAGCAACATAAAGAAATTTGCCGACGACACTAAAATAGGACGTGTTATTAAATCTGACGAGGACTCCGCAAAACTACAGGAAGATCTAAACAAATTTTTCGAATGGTCTGAAAAATGGCAGATGAAATTCAACGTGGACAAATGTAAAGTACTCAGTATAGGAGATGTAAACAGGGAAACCAGATGAACAACGATGCCCTAGAGAAATCCGACTGCGAGAGAGATTTAGGAGTAATGATAAGTAGGAACCTTAAGCCAAGTAAACAATGTGTTTTTCCTTGTAACAAAGCTAATAAAGTACTTGGGTTCTTACACAAAGGTGTGTTAGTTACAAGACTAGTTACTGTATCTTGCGCTTGTGAGACCACACCTGGATTGTGCAGTTCAGTTCTGGTCACCGTATTACAGAATGGATATAGAATCCTTAGAAAGAATTAAGAGGAGAAGGACAAGACTAATCCCGGGCATTAGGAACCTTGAGTATAGAGGCAGGTTAAAGCATCTTATTTGCACTCCCTCGAGAGACATAGAGTGAGGGGCGACCTGATAGAGGTGTATAAATGGAAGTCAGAGCTAAACAAAGGGGACATTACAAAGGTACTCAAACTATCCAACCAGGAGCAAACTCGTAACAATGGTTTTAAATTAGACAAATTTAGATTTAGGCGCGAAATAGGTAAACACTGGTTTGGAAACAGAGTAGTGGATGAATGGAACAAGTTACCAAATATCATCATTAACTCGAATACGCTGAATAGCTTCAAACATAGGTTGGATGCTTATAATTATGTGCAATAGGGGTTGGGTGTAAACGGGACTGCCCAGTATGGGCCAATAGGCCCGCTGCAGTTTCCACCATTCTTATGTTCTTTTGTTCTTATGTTTAGTGGCTTGAGGTGGACGAAGGGCGAGAGGAGAGAGGTGAGTCTTGTCTTGCCAATGTTGTGTGTTTAAGGTTAGTCAAACAAGGGTGGTGGTATCAGGAAAGTGACTGTGGTACTGCCGGAAAAGTAGTTGTGGTGGTGCTACTGGGAAAGTGATTGTGGTGGTGCTACTTGGAAATGATTGTGGTGGTGCTAACGAGAAAATGATTGTGGTGGTGTTACCGGAAAAGTGATTGCGGTGGTACTGTCAGAAAAGTGTTTGTGGTGGTGCTACTGGGAAAATGATTATGGTGTTCCTGAGGAAGTGATTGCGGTGGTGCTACTGAGGAAGTGATTGTGGTGGTGTTACTGAGGGAGTGATTGCGGTGGTGCTACTGAGGGAGTGATTGTGGTGGTGCTACTGAGGGAGTGATTGTGGTGGTGCTACTGAGGAAGTGATTGTGGTGGTGCTACTGAGGAAGTGATTGTGGTGGTGCTACTGAGGAAGTGATGGTGGTGGTGCTACTGAGGGAGTGATTGCAATGGTGCTACTGAATGATTGTAATGGTGCTACTGAGGGAGTGATTGTAATGATGCCACTGAGAGAAGGATTGTGGTGAGGAACATTTATTCCATTATATAACTCTCCAAGTATTATTACATATAATATACTTTTCCTGCCAACTTAACAGTTTATAGTTAATATAAATTTGACTAATTCACCATATATATAAATTACTAATTAAACAGGTGATATAAATTAATAATCTAAAACGACTTGGGGGTGGGGTAAGTGTGGACCCTTTACCTGTCAGACTTTGGGATACTTATGTGAGCAAAGTAACTCGCAGCCGTAGTGAATATTTTCTTATATTTCAATTCCAATATATACAAATCCATCTTCACAGTGCAATTAGATTAGTATTAACCCGAAAAGAAATGATACAAAGTAATAATTATTAACAAAACTGCCGATTATTCATTCTTACAAGGTAAACTAAAATTGACGTAAATCAACTGTTAGGTATGAAAAACTAAGGCAAAATATCCAACCAAATAATACGAATATTATATAATCATTCTTTGATATATTATCTTCTTTAAATAATTATCTATCCGTGTTTTTTGTATAGTATGTTCTGCCTTTGTGTATTAAGTAACTCATTTAAATTGTTGTGGAACTTGTCAACCTCAGATCTCGTGATGTCACCAGGTAAAGTGAGGTCGCCCTCTGGGTACATTGTGTGAGGTCATATATTTCACTGGTTGAGTCCTATTTGTTAGAGAGATCTCAGTGTGTGATGATTGGTGGAACCATTGCAGATCCTGTCCCTTTGCAGTTTGGAGTCCCACAGACATCAGTTTTGGGACCACTTGTGTTTACAGTCTACACCAGTAGTCTTGCATCTATGCCGATGATAATGAAATCTTTAATGTCTGATACGTATTAAGATTTGGATGGCTTGGAGAAAACTTGGACTGAATAATCGCAGAACCGAGATTATCGTCATCCAGGGAAATATGAAGGGAGAAGACACAGATGATTGGGCTCCTTTATACAGTACTTTGGGGAAATGTAATTCAGTCCTGTTGATTCTGTGCATAATCTTGGAGAGTAATGTGAATCAAAAATTAATATTAAATAGCATATAAATTCAGTAGTTGCAATTTTCATATTCAAATTCTATAGGACAGCTCAGTATGTTGTTAATCACTTATTTGGATTGACAATGTATTGTGAGTACAGTATTATATTTTTCGAGTATTTTAGCCGATAAAAGTACCAATAATATTACGGTAGTTGCTCAAAGTGGAGAAGGGTTTGAAAGAGGGAAAATGTGGAGTAAAATACTAAAAAGAACAATAAACGAACCTTTGAAAACCTGACCTGACCTAACCTATAAAAATCCTAAAACTATAAAGCACGTACAGCACCTTATTGTTGTTGTTTAATGTGTTGAAGTTTTCCGTGTTCAGGTGGGGAGGGGATCTATGAACTTGAAAGTGATTTTTAACCTTTCTATAGATTAAGGAAGGTTAGGTCAGGTTTTCAAAGGTTTGTTATTTTTAGTATCTTACCCCACATTCTCCATCTACTTCAAAGCCCTGTCCACTTGTTGGGAATTGGTGATGTCTTATACAGTACTGTACTGTAAGTGGGAAACACTGGAGCACCTTAGCTTTTGTGTTTATTCAAGACATTGTCAGGTCATGAGACCCAACTGTGGGTGACCTGACATTGCATCAGAAGGTCAGTATTTTGAGACCACTCATCGTCCACCCTACCTCCACCTGACATTGCATCATGTCTGTTCAGTAACAGGAGACCCCCACAGCTCAGTGTGACTGGGAAATACCCGTCGTCGTTGTAACACCGTATCAAAGATTTGTAGTTTTTTAATTATATTTATTTAACTAAGCTTTTAGATAAACAATTCGGGATTATTCTAGTAAAGAAATGGAATTTCTAACTTAAGAAGAACTGCTTATACGGACTCCGGTAGTTTAGACTCCCGGAAATCTTTCCCCAGCACCCAGAAACATTCTGTGTTGTTTAGTCTCTGGGAAACTTTTCCCGGTAACCGAAAAAAAGAAATCCGAGGACAAGGGATTTTTCTGTGTTTGAGAAAGTCGTTTGGACACCGGCAAATATCTCGTCCCCGGAAGTTGCTTCCATCAAAGAAAGTTTATTTATTTATTTAATTTTTGCATAATATGCAGAACCCCCGACTGAAATTAGATTAGGTTAAATAAGTTTCTTTGGTAAGGTTAGGTTGTGTTGGGTCCTGTTCATTTTTGTTTCCATTTTTTGTGTTCAATATCATGCAAATAGTATCTCCTCCAAAAATTTGGGTTCAATTCCATGAGTTTTTTTTGTTCTGGTGCTAACGGTCTCCTTCACCTTTACTCATTATAATGTTTTACAGTGTTGTGTGTTATTGGTTACATTTCCAGGAAGCTTGAAGGACCAGCAACACATCTCGGTATGACCAGTACAGACTCAACTGTACACACTGTCCAGTAGGGTGTGTCAACATGTTAAAAATCAAATTTGGTAGTCAAAATATTGTGCCTCTTTATGTCTAAACTTGAGATTAGCAAACAAAAATGAATTGAAATAACCCTCACCTACATCAATTATACCTTAAAGTTTCAAATATCAGTATTTCAACAAATTAATGAGACTTGATTAGAATTATTCACTTGATATTAACTAATCTCATGTAAGCATATGGAGTATTTGATGGTTCTATAGCTTGTGTACAATATGCATGTCAGAACATGAACAGGCTCTCCGTGTGGGACAGTTTAATTCTTGTTTTGACTTGTACCAAGCGTGAGGATAAGGCGCCCGGCTCACTCTCCTTCTAGATATCATAGACGGTGGTTTGCTCTCATTGCACTTGCACCTACTCTACCAGACGAATTCTACATTTTAATTATTGTAAGTAGGGCATATTGATTGTCGCAGTTACTTATATCATTGTATAAAACATTATGTTCTAAGAAATTATTATGTTATTTCTGTTACAGCATTTTTGATAAACAAATTGATATTTTTTGAAACAACAATTGAATTATGAAACATTGAAATATTTTTCTATTTGTCAGATAGTGTGAAGATGTCAAAATTGAAGACAAGAAGTCAGTTGTCAACCCACTTGAGCCTGCTAGTTGGTAAAGGGAAGGAGCTTCCTGTATCAGAACTTCCAACAGTGAGAGACATGCTAAGATTAGGGTTACTCCTTCGAGAAAAAAATGCAAAGGACAGAAGGAACTATACAGATAAAGAACTCATAAATGACATGATAGTCCCTCTTCTGCATCAATGGACAAAAGCTAATGCACTATTCAAACCACCTGTGATTAATCAGTGTCGAACTAACGAAATTATGGCACAAAGCAGTTGAAACATCACTTGGTAAAGGAAACTTGGCCAGGAAAAATGAATTTCTGCACACACTTGATACTCTGTTTGACATTTTGACCTGCAAGTGCTCCATACAATTATGTTCTGAATCCAACTGTTCTCACTCAGGTAAGAGAGAAAATAATTCCCACATTGATTGTGGTTGTCCTCGTGAAAAGAAGATCCCTGTTTTAGAGCTTGAATTTATAAAGGCACAGAGGACAAAGGCAGAAGGCCAAGGAAGTATGCAAATGGGTTCAATAGATTATTCAGAAACAAAGAAGCAGATTGCTAATGCCAAGAAGAGAGAACAAATCCGAGAGAGGGAACAAAAGAAGAAAATGAAGAGTGAAGAAGCCATCCAAAGAGAGGAAGAGCTGTGTCAAGATGTTTATCACTTCTTTGATAGTTCTTCTGATGAACAGGAAGCAACATCAGATGATAGTTCCAAAGAGCCATCTGAACCTTTACCAAAGAAAATGAAATACAACACAAGAAATATTTCAAACATTGCTTTAGCTAGTATTCGCCACCATGCTGAACTTCGTGAGGCTGCAGAAATTGCAACTGCCGCGAGGATGTATCTTTGGTGATAGATCATAATAAAATTAGAAGAGCACAAGAAAAAATAATGAAGGAAATATCTGGTGAGCATGAAAAAGATTTAAGCGAGGGAGGGCTCTCCTGTCTTTTGCTTGATGGAAGAATAGATGACACAAAAGTTTTGCTAGAAGTAGAGGGAGTGAACAGAAAGTTTCCAGGTCTCATCAAAGAAGAACACTACTCTGTCTGTTCTGAGCCTGGTGGTCGGTTTTTGTTTCACTTTGCTCCCGAAACTGAAGTAGAAGGGAAGAAACATGCAGAGGTCATTGCTGATCATATTTTATGTTGGGTTCAGGAGAGAGGACTTGGCAGTTCACTGCAGGCTGTTGGTGGAGATTCAACTGCAGTGAACACCGGATGGCAGGGGGGTGTAATGACGCATTTAGAGAAAAAACTAGGAAGAAGACTTGTTTGGATTGTATGTGATTTACATACAGGCGAGCTACCTCTTCGTCATCTCATCCAGGAACTTGATGGTCCTACAAAGAGCAACAACAAGTGGTCAGGTCCCCTTGGCATCATGCTGGATGAAGCAACACAACTAGAAATAAATACAACCTTTCCAAAGGTCGAAGTTGGCCCTCCCCTTCCGGCGTTGTCTGAAGGAGTCATCAAAGATCTCGGCACAGATCAATCCTATGCTTATCGTATTGCCCAAGCAATAAGATCATTGGCTCTCTTGGAGATTGGACCTGTCAGTCACAGCTGTTGGTTAACTACAGCTCTTCGTTTCTGCAGGATTTGGATTTCCAAACACGAATTGAAGGGCAAAGTGCTGAAGAATTTGAGGTTAATTGTTGAATTTATTATTGGAGTTTAGTGTGAAACTTAATCCTATGTGGGTGGATCACCTTTTGTTTCAATTGCAGCTAGTAAGAACAGAGGAAGGTAGTGAGGGACATCGTGTTACCTGTGGCAAGAAGGTCCGCTTGGTATGCTCGATCAGAAGCAGTTTTGCAAGCAATGCTTTGCAGTCAATGTACCAATCTCCGAACCGAGGCTGTAGAAGTCATTCTAAAGATTAGAGGAACGCTAATAGATGACGACCAGTTGGGAGACTGTTCGTTTCATTCAAGAAAAGTTCCCCCAATAAACGTCAATGCCACCAAATTGTCAGAATTGGTTGACTTGAGTTTGGAAGTCTTAGAGCCACCATTGACAACTAGCCAAGAATTGAGAAACCTTAAAGAGACTCCAATGCAGGTGCCGAAGTGTGGAGAGATGTGTGAAAATGGTCACAGAAGCAGCGGGCCATGTTTACAGCCACTAGAGGCGAGAAGGTTACATCAAAGCACAAATAGCAAGCAGACTACTGATGACAAGAAACCAAAGCAAAGAGAGTATGAAGGCATTGGTTACTTTCAAATAGACTACGGATAATAAAATAGAATAATTTGAAACAGTAACATGTGTGCAAACGCTGGTTATGTTATAAATTCACAAATATGTACATTTAAAAATCCATTTGATGTAGGTAGGACTTATTATAAAAAAAAAATTATGCCAGAATATTGTTTTGCATGCTTAAAGACTACAATAAATTGCTACCAAATTACTCGATTTTCAATTTAGCCAGTTCACCCCCTAAATTGACACACCCTACCTGAGTGTCCAGACCCATATATTATGACGGCACCAATGACAACTGATGAAACACAGCTGACCTGTGGGAGGTGAGTAACTGTTATTTCACATGTGTATAAGCCTATTCTAATACAGTACAGTACTTGCTGTTAACGCTCATAGGAGCGTTATTGGTTTGACGCTGGAGAAATAAACCCTCGACGTTGACAGGTACCACATAATTCGGTCAAAGAACAATTCTCATATAACAAATGCTGTTATCTCGGGATACATAGTATGAATAATACAACCTATGTACAGTACATAGCCTGTTAACATCTTAAATATAACTCGCGTTTTATAACTGTTGATACATCAGATCAAATTACAGTACATAAATATACTTATTAAAGTTATTTAGAGTTTCTTGGCAGATTCTAATACTTCACGATCGCTCACGTCTTAGGGTCTAGTGGTCCGAACCGACGTGTCGTCTGTCCCGTAGAAATCGGTGGACTACCCTCGAGGGCCATCCGTTTCGTATTGAAGCACCTCGGCTAATTCGTCGTCAACACTATATCCGTTCTCTTCTAGTTTATCTTACTGTGGCGGTAACACTTGTGTTTTTTTACACGTGTATTCCTTTGAGACTGTTTTTATCTAATGGCCACCCAATAGAGGTGGCTATGCCAAGGGATGGAGACCAGTGGGTTATGTAAGATCCCTGCATTGTTCTTGATAATTTTGTCAAGGTTTCTTTTGTAGTCCAGTACTGTTCTTGATTCCACAGCTTGTGCTGGCAGACTGTGTAAAGTAGTATTTCCTTATATTTGTTCAACATGAGAACTTGGCCAGCTTGTAGTGGATGTGAGACTTTATCAAGTGCCCTAGAGAAATGCACATACATCCATGGTCCAAAAGTTTGTTGAACCCCAAATAAAATGAAACCGCACACCCGCATCAAACGAGAGACAGTCGAGTCAGAAACTCGTTCCTTTTGACTGACCTTGGTCCATGTGGTCTGTTAAAAATTCAATGAAAATGACTTAAGTTTGTCAGCAGAATATTCTATCCATGAAATCATGTTGTGATGCATTGATTAAATTGTACTCAGTTGGATGATGAGGGTGTCTACTGGTCTGGAAATGGCAAACAATTTTAACGGAGGCTGGAAAAAGTGGGAAATTTTATGTGAATTGAGTGCAACTTCAAAATATTGTTATTTTGACAGTAATCAATGCTGTACTGTACTGTATAATAGGTAAATAATTTAATTTTTAGATGCAAATTCCAGTAAGTGAATTGTTTGTATATCATATTTTATGTTAGTGATCAAATAACAAAATATTACACGTCACAGCTACTGATTCTGCAATGAGTATTGTCATAGATGAATTGTTGTTTGTTATTTAAGTGGATGAGAAGTGTGATTTTTCAGTTGTCACTGCTAATGACATGGTTACCCTTCTGTGCCACCACAGTTGGAACCCCCGATTACATCAACTTTCCCCCGTGCTATCTGGATTTTGGTCGGGGATACTTGTGTCCGGTGCTGGACCCCAGGCCGGTTTTCAAGAGGATCTAGATTAAGCGAGTCCGGGCTAGAGGGAGTTTACTGTACTATAATGAAAGCATCTTTATTCCTTCAGTATGAAATCAACCCTGAAGATGTCAAATATTTTCTGATTTAATAAGTGATATTTTCTCAACCATGTCGTACAACCTTCATCATGACTATGTGGTTATCATCGTACTCCGGGACAATACGATATTAACTTCTCTGTACCAGTATTTTGGGACAACACTTAAGTTCTTTAGGGAAATTGGGACTCAAACAGACTGTCAGGTTCAGGAGAGGTCAAAAGAATGGCTCTTAAGATAAAAGTGAATACTAAATGTAGGAGGATGCACCTAGGTCACGTGTCCCAACCGGACGAAGAAACGTCATTAACGGAGACCAAAATACCGTACGAGAAGGACCCGGGAGTGTATGCGACACGTAGATGGTCTGTCCCTCGTAACGCTTTTCGAGTATTAGGTGCTTCCCGTCCGAACCTGTACTTCCCCACCTCCTCCTGTACTTCCCCACCTCCACTCCCCCCCACCTCTACTCCCCCCACCTCCACTCCCCTCCACCTCCACTCCCCTCCACCTCCACTCTCCCCCACCTCCACTCCCCCCACCTCCACTCCCCCACCTCCACTCCCCTACCTCCACTACCCCACCTCCACTCCCCCACCTCCACTTCCCTACTTGCACTCCTCCCACCTCCACTCCCACACCTCCACTCCCTCACCTGCACTCCCCTACTTGCACTCTCCCACCTCCTCTCCCCCACCTCCACCGACGGAGGGCTGCAGTTCACAAGCCGGGACTTTGCTGCGTTCATCGAGCGACGGGGAGTCCGGCAGGTGTTGTCACCGTCCCATTACCCGCAGTCCAACGGCCACGCCGAGGCTGTTGTCAAATCCCTGAAGCACCTCATCCTCAAAGTGGCCACTTCTGGGAATATCCTCAACTGCGAGGCCTTCGACCGGGGTCTCTTCGAACTCCGCAACAACCCAGCTACACCGGATGCTCCCCTGCCCAGGTCTTGTATCCCTGCTCACGCTCAGTCCTTCTCCAAGGAGTGGCAGGTTAAGACAGAGGATTGCGGCCGCCGAACGAGTTCGTGACGTCGTCGCCCGCTAATACTACCACGCCCGTTCTCTCCCCAAGTTGAGTGTCGGCACCCAAGTCCGTGTTCAGGACCTTATCTCCCTACGTTAGGACAAAGTGGGCGTAGTCATGGGTCTCGGTAGATCACGGGACTACCAGGTGCTGTTACCCAGTGGTCGCGTGTGGTGGAGGTAACCGCCGTTTTCTCCGCCCCGTAACAACGCCTTCTGCTGACCCCGTCACCAGTGTTGAGTCCTGTGTCCTCCCCAGTGATCAAGTCCCTCGACGCTCAGAACGGATCCAAAAGAAAAGGTCCGCTCAAGACTTTGCTATGAGCGTATAGAGGGGGGGGGGTTATATGTGTATGTTGTATGTATATTATGTATTCCATTTATATATATACTACTTATTTAGCCTAGCCAGCAGCATGTGGCAATGCATTTGTTATGTCCCACACGCTTAGATAATGTGCCTGGCGACATATGGAAGCTGCTACATGTCGCCTGAGGGCTCGGTTGTTGATAGAGTAGGGAGTGCCGTCTTGTTGTATTGTAGTGGGCTACCTCCGCTATATAAGACCTAATCTCGTGGTGACCTACCTCTTTCTACCTACACCACCTCCTCCGCTCCTGCCTGGCGGCCCTCGCTTCCGTCGGCGAGCCACAAGCTGGTCCTCCTCTGAGCACCCTCACCAACCAGATCTCTGTACATCACGCTTGTAACCAACCTGCCACTTCCCAGCACCAAGCTGCTCTGTACATCCAATACAATATGTATACAGAGAGCACATTGTGAGTTTCCTTTCTCCAACCAATATCTCATAACCCCACAAATGGTGACCCCGGAGATTCGCACTCACACAGGATGGAGGAGAAACCGATCACTCTCCCAGTCTTCAAGCAACATGGAAGACTGGCTTATCCACACAGAGGCAGCTCTCATCGGCTCTACAGGTACTGTCTCTACACCTCAGGTTAGACACCGTAGAGCAGCTCTGCTACTCTAAGCAGACACCAGCTCCTCTTCCTGCCCCAAGCACCACGTCCTATCGACCCCAGCAGGCGCATCTGAGGACTCTGTACCTGCCGAGAGGGAAGCACAGCATTCGTCGCCGTTGTTTTTTTCCCTCCGGCACTCCCACCTGCTGTTGTAGACCCTGCTCCTATTATAGACCCTCCTCCTGACGTCGCCCCTGACCCAGTGATCATGAGGACGCTGCCCCTGCAGCGACAGAAGCACAACATTCATCGCCCCCACACACCCTTTTTCTCCCACAGATCTCGTGTGTCTAGACTCGAGACAGTTGTCTCCCCTAGCGGCCGGGTCTTTCACGCCCTCGCCGTTATGTCTCGCATGCACCGCCGTTTTGCCTCGCATGTGCCATGCAACCCTGCAGACAACAAGTCTCCTGGAGGGAAGGGGGGAGTATCGTAGTGGATTCCTCCCCTACAAACGCTGTTTGTCGCAGAGTAGCCGACCCCGCGAATTCCCCAGCGTATGCGTCGTGGTCTAGGTCAACTATTAAGCCACGCTTATCTCCGCTATATAAGACCTGACCTCGTGGTGACCTACCTACACCAACCAGCAAAATAGAATTCTACGAGTGTTTCTGTTCGCCCCTGTAGTTAGAACCGAATACCTAGAACATGTACAAATATATTATGCTTATTTTTAAAAAAATTTCTTATTCCAGGTGTTTCGCATATTATCCGAGTCAACAGAAGGAGTTCGTCTTTACGATCAGCTCCTTCCGACCATCTCCGAGATGTCATCCGGAGAGTTGAAGTTTGCTCTTGCCATCCGGTCTCTTCTCCAGAGTATCGTCAGAGGTACAATGATTTATATTAAGAATATCTTCAATATAATTAGCCCTAGCATTTCAAGTGGATGAATGTTTAATTAGTAAGAATCATGATACCACTTAAAAAGTTGTCAATTTGCTTTAAAAGGGTATTTGTGGGGGATAAATGTAAAGGTGTACATATAAATGAAAATATTGAGTGTTTTATTATGAGGTACAGCACAGTACAAGCTTTTAGGTATGATTTTGTCACCGCTAAATCTGCATTACACATTTTGTAATCTACTTTTATTTCCAAAATCTGGTTAAACTGTCTGGGTTTTTCTCACAGTAGGAGCAGAAATAGGCACTCCTTGATTAATCACGCCTCCATCACTGTGTCAAGCTCTGCTGACCTGGCTCTGTCGATGGAATGTGGCTGTGTACTATTTACACTTTGGAGGTCACATTGAAGCAACACTTAGCAATGATAGGGAATTACGCAGTGCAGTATATATTTTATTTCAATATTGTTGCTGCTAGTGAGTTGTACTAAACAAGTATCCACTATGTATTTCATAACATTGTAATTTGTTTTGGCATTCTCAATTTTTGTTTCGGATATACTGTATATATAGGGATGCTGTAATCTAAAATTAGGTTTTGCATACATCAAGAGTACGTTTGTGGCTCCTCACGAGTTGTACTTGCTCAGAAATATATACTGTACAGTAATGTTATATACAGGTTGCACTTAAAAAAATCCAAACATCATTTATCCCCAAACTGTGAACATCCAAAAGTGATCGCATTGATTATAAAAATTTACCGCGCTGCCAGATGATGGCGTTTCAGCACACTAAGCTAAGATATCATCACCGGGGCATTTTCTCGTAGTCGGTCACTGAGTTACACCCTCCGACTCGCCGTCACCCGCACTTACGAACGGGATCCCAATACATTCACCTCAAAAAGTTGTAATTAAACTGTCATTATTTTCATCATTGTTTAACAGCACTTTATGTTATGTAACCTAAAGTATGGGTCCAGGAACTTATCCCTGTTGTAAGTTGCGGACGGCCTGTATTATTATTAACATTATATTTTGAGTTCCTTAGTTTAGTGTGTTTGTTATACCTGTACATGCAGTATTATATATTAGTTTATAGTTGTCATATATGTAGTATTTTATTTGGTGCTTAATGAAATATTAGGGTTTTTAATAATGACCTTGAGTTAGCCAACAAGTTCAGTTATCTGAAACATTTTGGATTTTTGAAGTGGAACCTATATTTCAACTCCCTCCTCCAAATATTAATGTACTATAGGAACAGAAATGGTTGATTTAAATTATTGCTCCAAACTGCACCACACCATAGTGCCATCTTTGGCATATACAGTAAATGAACTTTTGTAAACTGTACTGTACATATTTAATGTCACATGATGTGACAATGTTTGTTTGGTCAAGTGATGTATAGTGCATGTCATTAGTGTAACGGTCGGTGCCAAATCATCGTTATTTGGCGCCATTCATTTTTAGATATACCTGTATCTCATTTATGAGACATTGTTTATCTAAGCCAAGAGTTGTTACGTCTTGCATATTTCATCTCCGTCGTCAGAAAATGTAACGGCGCGATGTTGAGCAATTTGTTGCCAGACTATGGATGATAGATAGGATCTGTACATATCATATTAAGTCTTCAACACAAGATATTTATTGTCAACTCTAAATGAAATATGTTGTGAATAAAACTTTTCAATTTGTGTTACCAAAGTGAGAATAAAAGATTGTCTCCGGCCAGCTTTTTTCTTTTATTATGTCCCGTAATATTCCCCCCGCCGAGAGCCTCCGTCGTTTGCTTTTAATGTATACGGAGACCGAAATCACAAATTGACGGTTTACGACGAGACGCGAACGTGCAACGTCACGAAAGAAATATTGGCCGAACATTTATGGTAAATAATTTATTTCTTCACTGCCACACGATCAGAGTTTCGTTGTTTTACCCCGTAATTTCCTTCATGTTTCGTGCCCTGCCCGCTATGGGTGATTTATGATCGTAGATAGAGAAAAAAAATCTTAAAATTAAAGAAAAAGTTGTATCATTTTTATTACGATCATCCAAACATTTGTGGATAAAATGAATGAAATAGAAAAACTGCTTCTGGTGTTAAACCACGGCTTTGAGACTGTCTCGGCGACCGACGCCGAGCCCACGTGTTTCCGAGGGGCCGTCTCCACCTTTCAGTGGTGTCCCCGAAGATACTACTACTACTACTAATGTTTGGAAAGGCAGTTGTCAACATACCATCTGGAAAGGCTTGTCACTGACTTGTCAGATTCAGAAGAGAAAATGTCTTTAAATTGCAAAAACTCCTCTAGAACAGATGCTTCCAGGTCACTGGAATAGGTACTGACAGCCAATGGTGTCATACTCCGTTAAGGTAAACCGCTTCTTTATTTCTATTCATTCGTAATATGGTGTAGAAATTGTCCACCTTGGATCAAGTTGAGTTTCAGTGCCAACTGATTCATCCAAGAAATGTTTTCTCTTTTTTGTTGTCGTTGTAGACAGGCTCGGCCTGATCTTCTATTTCATCCAACTGACCCCGTCTCATTTCTGAGACGAAGATGATCAAGCTCTCATACAGTTTCACAACTGACAGAAGGTGGGTGTGAACTTTTTGAAGTGATAAGCTGGTTGCATTAAACCTTGTTAAGATTTGATACTATTTTACAGCAAGAAGTGGTGTTTCAAATGCTTGCATTCGTCTTATGAGGCCTTGACCTTGAAGCTACTGTCGGAACATATTTTGTTCTCCAGTGCTGACTTTATCTCAAGGTAATGTAAAAACACTGCAGCCAGTTTGTGAAAGGGATTTCGCTACAATCCCTTCAGCCGGTAGTGCAGCTGATGATCCCAACTATATGTGGAGGTTGAGAAGTAGTTGTATAAGGTTTGCAAAAATCCGGAATTTGAAAGAGACCCAAGGCAACTGATGTTCCTACAAGGTTCAAGGAGTGACCTGCACAAGGGACGTAATATGCCAGCCTTTATTCTGGCAGTGTAAATGGCTGACATAGTGGCAGCATTGTCATAACTCTGCCCTCAAGACGAACTTCTGTAATTAACTGTACAATAGTTGAGGCTATGCTCTGTGCACCATGGTCATGTATATGTCTATGAAGTTATAAAAATCGCTCAACTATGAATGTAAGTTGGTGAGTATGACTAACATCCGGTGTGGAATCTACACTAACTGACTAATATTTGTCTCGTTTCACTTCACTTATGATAATTGATTGACCATTTGGTCACAAATCGTTTTTGAGAGATATGAAGTGTTTGCACAGCACCAGATGCTGTGCAAGAAAAGTGTCCAATTTGGCCAGGAGTTGCAAGGTAATTGCCATTGTTGCTAGAGCCTATTCTTTCATCACTAGCTCTGAGAGGAAGACCTCTCGATGTTAAAATTTGTAGTGTTTCAACTATGCGCAATAGACGTTCTTTGCATTATTTTCTCTCCAATTGTAGTTGCAAAGCCAAAGTGGAATGAATTCGCCTTGCTGTAATTGCCCTCACACCCCAACTGAAATTTGATGCTCTCTGCCACTTTCACGTTCGGCAACTGTACGCCGGCAGTTTTTCCAGTCGCTAAACGCATTGAACGCAAAATACATCTCCAGTTTTTGGAGAATACACAAGGATTTGGGCACATACCGAACTCTTTCCTTTTCACTTGTTGAGAAGTGACCTTGTTCACAATTTAGATCAAGAGAATGATTTAGTAAATAGTCAATCGGTTTATCATCAACTGTCAGCCGGATCACTCGACACCGGTTCCATAGAATGTTTCTTATAATTCAACTGAGATGAATCGGACGAAGCTTCAGTCACAGGTTGGAGAAAGGAAACTCTTAATGGTGGTTTTCTTCTATAAAATATATTATATACAAAACAGTCTGGTGCTTGGAAGAGGAGACGAGACGCGGCGTGTTCAGGAACGTAGGGTAGAATGAATTTCAACGGCGAGACCGAGAGGTCATACACTCGGCTACCGGAAGTAAACCCGGATGCCAGCGTCGCAGGTGGCGACCCCCCCCCACCCCCGTGAGAAAGTCGCCGAATCCCGTCTCATTGGAATGCGGCTAGGCTCGTCAGTTTGTAGGAGAGTATCCACTACGGTACTTGCATTGCTGTAGGTGGCGATTTACTTAATCTCAGCTGACCTCGTTTCGTCATCCGAATGACTAAAGTGAACCTCTACTGTGTCATCCTCTGGGAGTTTACTGTCACTGGGCTCTGAATCTCCTTTTGGTTTAAAAAAATGTCAGCTTTGGCTACTTTTAAGTTCCTCTTTCGTGAGCAGGGCCTCTCTACATATCAGGGCTGGTCGACTTGAAACCACACGAATGACTCCAGTCATGTCTCACTTTTGTGTGTGTGTTGGGAATTTGTACACTATCAATAAATATACAGTTAATGAAAAATGTCTCAATGTTTTAATTTCCTCAATATAACTGCATATGGCTTCCAAATTCTGCAAAGAAGTGTTCAAATTTCAATATTTTTTTTCCGGGGGGGGCTTACAGCTCCCCCGGAACTCCCAGATGTTTAGGCTCGTTTCACTCGCCACCCCACAAAGAGGCTGGCTGCCCATGGGTAGTGTGTGCAGGTCAGAGTTGGCGGTACAGTGTGTGAGAAAAGTGTTTCAATACGGTTGGTAAATTCGATTTGACGTTCGGGCATCCAAATGATCTAATTTCAGTAGTACTTGGAAACATCTGGCTATCCCCAAGGACAAGCCACTCGTGTAGTTTTACTAACAACAAAGACAGTTGAAGCTTTCACCATCACTTAATGGATGTTCCAACTATAATCAGATATCTAAGTTGCCTTAACATATACCATCACTGTTGCAATTTCCAATTCTGTGTCGTTATATTAAAGGCCCGTCGTTGAGCGAAATCATGGTCAGCCTGCCTGGTGGTATATAAGTATTACAAATGTTAT
>NW_024730551.1:0-14325 GCF_018991925.1 Homarus americanus
AGTTAGGTAGGTACGTAAGAAGTGCCTTTAAATGTGGGGGAGAGCAAGTCCACTGTGGCACTGTAGTGTAGTGTGGTGCTGTGATGGGAAGTGTAGTGTCATGGTGCGACGGAGTGTGGTGGTGGGACCTATAGTGTGGTGTTGGGTGTAGTATGGTGGTGTTGGGTGTAGTGTGGTGTTGGGTGTAGTGTGGTGTGGGTGTAGTGTGGTGTCGGGCATAGTGTGGTGTTGGGTGTAGTGTGGTGTCGGGCGTAGTGTGGTGTCGGGCGTAGTGTGGTGTCGGGCGTAGTGTGGTGTCGGGTGTAGTGTGGTGTTGGGTGTAGTGTGGTGTTGGGTGTAGTGTGGTGTTGGGTGTAGTGTGGTGTTGGGTGTGGTGATGGGTGTAGTGTAGTGTGTGGGGTGTAGTGTAGTGTGTGGGGTGTAGTGTAGTGTGTGGGGTGTAGTGTAGTGTGTGGGGTGTAGTGTGTGTGGTGTGTGTGGTGTGGTGTAGCAGCCCCACAAAGCAGCTGGTCGTGGTCGTTTGTGACAGGCGGGAGACAGGAGGCCCGCGGGGAGCTCCACCACGCCCCACACAAACCCTGTTATTACATTACTGTGTCCGAGGTGATTACCGTCTTGTTGGTGCTACAGGGAGAGGCGGAGGACCAGCTGAGGTGATGGGATAATTTTCATGGTACTCAGGTGTTGGTGGGACTGAGAGTGGTGGGGTGTGACAGTGTGTGTGAGAGAGGAGGATAATCTACTCTTTTGTAGTGATGAAGAAATGGTGGCGACTTGAATATGTGATCATGGAGAGATTATCATGGTGGAAGTAACAGAAGGAGGGACTGAAAACGTAATAGTGTTCATGTGTGTTGTTGTAAGAGAAGAGGAAGAGGAAAAGAGGAAGAAATGGGAAGAAAAGAGGAGGAGGAGACGGGTAAGAAGAGGAGGGTGTTAAGTATGAGTAAAGGGACCCACAATACACAACCAGTTTCCACCTTACTCTGTGCATGCTGCCGGCTTGGAAATGTCAGAGTTCACACGGGTCTTTATCCCACTGGCTGCCCGCTGCCTCCCTGCATGCCTGCCTCCCGGTCGGTCTCCCCGGCTGGTTGGTAGTCTCCAGTCTGGCTGCCTGTTTAATTAAATGACGTACTGATTGATCAGCTGACTGGCTTACAGCTTAGTTGGCCGGCTGGCTGACTGACTGCCTGGAAGACTGACATTCTTGCTTGGCAATTGGTTGCTTATTGGTTGCCTGAATTCCTTGGTGGAGGACGTGGTGGGTGGAGGACGTGGTGGGTGGAGGACGTGGTAAGTGGTGGGTGGAAGGCTTGCTGGGTGGTGGATGGAAGACTTAATGGGTGGTAGATGGAAGGCTTGCTGAGTGGTGGATGGAAGGCTTTCTTGGTTAACGTATTGGTTTACATATCGATTGCAGGCCGACCAGCTGACAGGCGGAATATCTTTATGAGGTATCAGCAGATTGGATGGACTTGTAAGCGACTGGCTCACCGCTCACCTGACACTCTGGTAGGATGAAAACCCAGGGTCGAGGTCCAGAGGTTCGCTTGTTTATTTTCCCTTAATTGGGCATGAAAAAATAAATCTAATTACAGTAGAATTTCGCTGTGTAAGTTCGACAACATTTTGGCTCGTTCTCTAAGTATTCTAGCCAGCCAGTTTTCACATCAGGCAAAAGGAAATTTAACATAAGAATTTTTTGAGAATCGACGTTTGTGTTGGATTTTCAGCGAGTTGAATTGATAAGTTTTTTTAGCTGCAATTTGAGTAAAAAAAATCAACATCCGATACTTAGAAAAACGCACTTTTTGTCGTAAATTTAGTGAGCCAATTATACCCTCCCTTAAGTCTCTGATTTGTAGGGTATTACCCAGGATCCTTACTGAACCCCGATTCTGTATCCCCTTCATTACCGAGGCTGTGATTTCACCCGACTTAAGTAGCTACTACCTCTGCCTCGCCCGCCTGAGATATTCCTTCAGGTGGTAGACTAAGGAGGCGGGTATGAGGGAAGACGACTGAGGGTGAGCAGATATAAGAGAGAGAGATATGTGTATATCTGACTAACTCATCAAAAATAAACATAACGCAAGTACTTAAAAAATCTATACTTGATACATTTGGGAGTTTTTTTGTGTCCATCATCAGTTGATATAAAAAATGGCTTTAGATGAACATTGTAAAACTATGAAAAGATCTTGTTAGGTAAAGATGAAATCTTTTCAGGAACTACCGATATTTTTATTATTTCCAAGTTACATTTTTTTTAAGGGAAAGTCAAACTGGCCTGCATGTAGGAACGATCATATATTTAATCAAAGGACAAACTATACGCAATAAAAACAAAAATTTATCACTATTTAACAAAATCACGTTGCTTTTTAGAGATTAATTGACGATTGTCCCTTTTAGTGTGACTTACCGAAGATGCATATTGTAGGTTACACTAAATAGGGATAACTATTTGTTTTATTTACGCTTACCATCATAATATAGTTAAATTATACCTAAAATAGGTTAGGTAATGCTAGGTTTGGTTAGATTATATAATGAAGCTACTTAGTTATATATTTAGTTTTAATGTGTTGGAATAGTGGAATTATTAACCTTGTTACGTGCTTAAAGACCTTAGTTGTTGAAGTGCAGTAATAGCATTATAACAACACCAACTTAAAAGAACGTCTATGGCCAATCAGAAGTTTCCAAAATAAAGATACACAGTGAAGTGGTCGTTAATCGGTAATTATATATATGGTGTGTAATTTGGTGGAATTATTCTCTCAGTGGAATAATTCAGCCTATTGAAAACTATGGAAAATACTCAACATCTCACCGAGTTTAGCATCGATATAATGCTAAACTCGGACACTTATTCACTATTATTATTATTTTTGGGTGTAGTTAGTCAGTCCATTATCCACCTGGCATGACCTGGCTGATGGGTGTTTTCTTCCAAGCATCTGAGGGAGTATTTTTTTTATCGCTTTACATCTGTTTCACCACAATCATCTGCTGTATAACGATGTATCATATTATTGAATGTGACACTGTCAAAGACTTCAGGCCACCTGGCTGATTGTATCGTGAACTTTGTAATTACTACATTGAATCGAGGGTGCTTGAGGACATTCTTGCTGTTTATCCCAAATTTGCTAGCCCATACTGATTAGTCTTCAATTAGAATATGACGTCCAATGTATATGAACCACTGTCTTGCATGGCAGCGAACAGTGACATCACCCACATGTCTCCGACCTATATATACTGCTAATGAATGTGATGTATTTCTTTGTGTACGAACCTCTGTCCTGAATGGCAGTGAACAGTGACATTACCCACATGAATCTGATCTCTCTCTCTCTCTCTCTCTCTCTCTCTCTCTCTCTCTCTCTCTATATATATATATATATATATATAGCTGTTAATGAATGTTGTATTTCTTTGTGTTTGAACCTTTGTCCTGCGTGGCAGTGAGAAGTGATACCACCCTCAGTGTCAAGACCTTACTGAATTACTCAGAATAGGCAAACTGTACTACAAGCTTTGCTAATAAATTTGTTAAACTAAAAAACTAACTTTATATACCTCTGTTCTGCATTACATTACACATCAGAGACAATCAGATACAATGTGCTATACATAAGCTATGCATTACACTGTTCCGAGGAGTACTTATTACCACTATGCATTACATGGTTCCTATAGATTAGTTACTATAATCTATGCTATACATCTGATATGCATTATAAAAATCACAGTTAATTATCTTCCACCATATATTTGCTATGCATTACATTGTTCAGGGACAACAAATAGTGTGCAATGCCCCCCCCCCCCACACACACAGCGATATATTTGCTATACCTACACACGGTTCACATAAAATAGATATATTATGGTATATATATTTGCTTTATCGTGACTATTTTTTTCCGTGCCGGTATTGGTTCATTACGTAATTATGACTTAATAAGACATAAACAAACAATAGGAGAGGTTAAATGAGCCAGAAAAGTGTAGAGAGGTCAGTGAGCGTGATAGTGGAAGTGAACGTGTGGACGGGCGTGAAAGTGACCAAAAGTGAGAGTGGGCGTAAAAGTGAGTGATATTAAAAGCAATTAACTGTTTAAATGAGCATGAAAGAGTGGTAAGCGAGGGTAATCGTTAGTGAAAGTGATGATAGACGTGACAGGGAGATGAAAGGCGATAGATAGTGTTTGATTCTAAAATTGAGAGAGGCAGTAAGAGTGATCGTCAAAATGGTGGATTTTGAAATGTGTAAAAGCAGAGCAGGAAATTGAGAAAGTGAAAAATATTGTGAGATTGAGGATGTAAGTGAGGGTAAAATGGGCATAAAAATCACCTGTAAACAAAAGCTAGCGTGAAAATGAGTTATAAGGTGACTGTTCAAATGATCGAGAAAATGAACAAAAGTGAACGCGAGTAGAAATATAAATATGAATGTAAGCAAGAGTGAGGGTGAGAGATAGCATGCAAATCAGTCCTAGTGAACATGAAAGTGATCAATACAGGAAAGTGAGTGTGACAGGTGAGCGTGAAGGTGAAGTGTCAACGATAGTGTGAAATTGAGTGCGAGAGCCTTTTGCACGCACGAGTAAGAAAGCGAGAGGGATCATGAGTGGGTGTAAAAGCGTAAGTGAGAATAAGATGATCGTGTGAAAGTGAGTGTGATATGAGTGAGAGTGAGACAGAGTGAATGAAAATGGTTGTGGGTTGAAAGTATAAAGATGAGTGTTGGAAATCGCTCTACGGCAGTAATAGAGTACATACTTTTCAACATGCACAGTATTATATAATGATTCAAGTTAGAAGTTATAAACTGGTGTGTGTGTGTGCTCTCTCTCTCTCTCTCTCTCTCTCTCTCTCTCTCTCTCTCTCTCTCTCTCAGACACACACACGATAAAACATATGGGAGTCTGTGGTGGTAATGAAAACACCAGCACATAAAGGGTTCCGTAATTAAAAAGAACTCATATAGTGTATAAGTTCCCACCAAAAAAACGGAGGTAAACATTACCACCCCGTCGGGAATAAAGACAGACGATATAGGTAGGGAAAAAATGGCAGAATAATGAACGGAGTATAGTACAGTATATGAAATTCCGTGCACTAGAGGTTCCGTTCATCATTGTGTTATGGTGAATCAATACGTGGCCTAACACAGAGCACTGAGTGACGTACGACAGCATCTCACTTCCAATTCACTTGTTCTAGACATAGATAAATGTTGACATCTGCCAAAATGGTATGAGAGCAGTAGAAACAGTTCACATACCAACGGCAAATCAGGCGACCAATCCCGTTTTGTTTTCCGCTTCAAAACACTCTTATGTCACGAATAGAACCGATTCATAATTTTATCGACACGATTAATTCAAAGTTCTAACGCCAATTTAAACTTTACTTCAGTGAACAAATGTTACAATCACTCATTGGCGACATTACAAAAAAAAAAAAAATACGCAACCGACAGTAAAATAGGTAGAGGTTCCCCCGGGAAGCTCACGAACGGGGAATCCCCAATAAAAATGTCTTTTGAAATCGGGGAATCGTATTTTCCAGCCCAGTGAATAGGATGATGGAAATTTGAATCAACCCTGGCAACAAGATACACACACGCATTGTTGTCTCTCTCTACAGTAAATCAAACTTCGTAATTCTGCAACAAAATTCCCTGAAAATTATATTATAAAAAATGCCATGTGTGTGTGTGTGTGTGTGTGTGTGTGTGTGTCATTGCGAGGTAAGGCTATAAGTTGGGTCACAGACATTTTGTTAAAGTGGTAGAGATCAATAGTGAACACAGGAGACACTTAGTAGTCTAACAGAGTTGTGTCTAGTGAAAACGGGAAACGTGTTCTGGATATTGTAGTATTACGGAATATCTTAACAGGATATATTCTCAGCAGTAACGCAGTTATATTTTCACTTCGTTACTAACTCACCCATTCACTGACCGAGAAAATTGACTAGTTAATATAAGCTTCTTGGACTGAAGTAAACTAAATTAAAATAAACTTAATTTAGCTGTGGCTCGGTTTTTGACGTGACTTTAGTCATTGACGGATTGTTACTCTTTAACTGTAGTATAAACATAGCGGAGGTCATTTCCGGATTCGTTACACAGTGTCTCACCTCGTGACTCGAATAAGTAACTACATAATACATGTTTGTGAGTGTATGAGTGCATGTATTATAATTATTTTTATCTTTTACGGGGAATAGCCCACCCGGGCACAGGTCATCGACCCACAACGGGGCCTAAGGGGCGAAAAAATGAGAGTAAAAAGAAATTAAAAATAGAAGAGAAATGGACTATATTAATCTACACCACGAAGATACCAGAAAACCAGCTTTCGGAAATGAGACAGATTGTAAGAGCATGGAAACACAGAAGAAGGCAGAGCATTCCACATTTTGGCTGTGTGAGGAAAGAAGGAGGTACTATAACGGGTTATTCTTGTGTGACCGACATCCACAGAGAAACGGTGGGCACCGCGGGCAAGACGAGTGTTACGAGCCCACGGCCTTGCCGGCGGTACACAGGATGCCAAATCCGCCGAACATTGCCCGTTAAAGTATCTGTAAAAGAGAGAATGTATGTATGTCCACCAGTAACTGAGAACCTGGATGTTAATCGATTTGCGGATCGTGTTCTGGGGTAATGGTTAGCCAGTGCAGTTGGCGAGTTGTCCGGTCTTCTCGGACTATTCCTTGGCACTGGATCATGCAACTCGTTAACTTAGGATGCGGTTGTTGTGTTGGCGACAGTTTCTGCACCTTAAACAAATTCACGTCTATGTGGTCCTATCGCCAGCCAACCTCAAACACTAGGGGCAACCATTATATGTGTGTGTGTGTGTGTGTGTGTGTGTGTGTGTGTGTGTGTGCGTGTGTAAGTGTGTGTGGTGTGTGTGTGTGTATGTGTATGTGTGTGTGTGTGTGTGTGGTGTGTGTCGAAGAGACCTGTTGACACAACGTGGGTAATTTTTTTTTTCTAGTCAAACTGTCATTTCAGCAAACATTAGTAAATTAATGAGAGAAGTCATAATTATTTGAAAATATTAAATCCACAAATTACACCACATGTCTTTAAACTTCTTGAGACAGATACAATACTGTGAGTAACTGTCAGAGTGGTGGCATCTCATCAGAACATGGTGAGGTCACAGTCTGTGTCAATACATCAAAGCATAAACAAACTGCTTACAATACAATACTGTTATAATCTCTCTGGTACTTATGCCTATGAATACCTTTATGTAAGACATTAAGAGCCTGGCAGCTCCCAGGACCGGCTCATCATCGCCGGAAATTAATCTGTCTCTACAAGGAAGCTCCTGCAGCACTCTGTTGCCTCCTCCATTTTTCTTCCCCAGTCTTACCCTCATCATTATTCTCATTATCCTCCCACTGGCCTCTTCTCCTGCCCCAGGTGCCTCGTCCTCCTCAATATGATCTTGCGCCCGTCAGCCGTTACTCCACCACTAGTTTTGATTATTCTTCCCTCCTCTTACTCTTTCATTTCTGAGGATCAGGAGGAGTGTCAACAATATTCTAGATAAAAACACCGGTACCAAAGTGTCAACCCTTCCTCCGTAGTAACACTGGCCCTCTATGACAGCATCGTCTCTTCCTGCCAACGTTAAACCCAAGAAAGATAATATTGGTCTTTCTCATAACCAAACTCAACTCCCTCTTCTAATATTACCTTTAAAAACTGCCTTGGCCTGGTCATATCGCGTCGCATCCCTGAGTTTACATCATCCCCAAGAGAACACCTTTAACCCACGAGTCAAAATATATGCCTCGTGTGAAATCCAGATTCTCTTGTCAGTATCAGGTCATCGTGCCGACACCAGAGCCTACAAGGCAACACCAGTCATTCTAACCAACACGAGTGTGTTATGGCACCCAAAATCCTGAACCAAAAGGAGCACCAAGTGTTGGTACTGATTCCCTGTGAACAACAGCGTCTCGTGCGTTATAACACAAACTCCCCAAGATACCACTAACACAGCTAAAATAAGACAACATTAACTCCTTCCTGACAATATTGTTAATGATATTATCAACATCAACGAACATCGCATGTCAGTATTCTCTAGTACCAACAGCAACAGCCGCGCTCCTCGACGTCAAAATTTAACACCCGTTTAACAATATTGGTTCCCTTCAGTGATGTAGGTCTCGAGGCCGGTCTCTGCCTCGGTCTTGGCCTCGGACTTAGTGGTCTCGACTACATTTCTAGTTCCCATTAACATTACAGCAGTCTCCTGTGTCAGTATTAGTTCTCCGTACCAGAGGTAAACACAGGAGCCACCGCCAGCCCTTTTGCGCCAATGCTATTCTCACGGACCAATACCAGGCCACTTTGCCGACACCAGCGTCCCGTGACACCCAGTTGAGTCTGTTCTGCCTCACATGAACAACCATCAATCTTTCATATCCCAGTCGAGTTCATTTCGATATTGGGGCATTATCGCTCCTCCTCTGTATCACATGTTCTCACCAAACTTTCTCTTCATTTGGATCACCTCCTCCTTGTTTTAATAACACTGTAATCACATTTTCCTTTTCCTCGTCCGTCATTTACCTTTACTATTATTCCCGGTTATTGTGCATGCTAGTGTCTGTCTCGGTCTCACTCTCCTCCATTTACACCCCCCCCCCTCTTCCCTCTCTCTATCTGCAACGCCGTGTTCCTTCTGCCCCGTGGCCCTGGCTTCCTACCGTCTCCTGCAGGCTTGTCCTTCCCCTTTAACCTTCCTGTTGTACCCCACTCAGGAGCCTCTCCCCGTCTACGTCATCTCTCCTGTTATTATCACCGACTCCTACATATTACCTATTCCATTCACAATCATTTCATATTTCGAGCTTTTTAACGTTCATAAGTCCTCCTCCTTCCTTCTTTTTCTTATCATTATTCCCTGTTTATCATTTTACCACTGACTCACTGCTGCCTTCTTTCCTCCCGGTTTATTTTCCACACCTTTCTCTTCTCCTTTATATTCCATTTTTTTTTATGTTTACTATTTTTTCTCTTATTCCTATCTTCTATGTTCCATAAACCTGTCAACTTGTCCCCGAGTCTTTCTTTCTAGATTTTTTTATCAAATTCTCTGTCTTCTTTATCTCATTCCTCTTCTTTCCCTCTATATCGTTTTCGACCCTTCTCTCCATTTTCCCATTTCCTACGTCTTTCCAAACTTCATTTCTTTTTTTTTTTAGAGTTATTACATTATCTATCCACTGTCTTTGTCTTTGTTCAACTCTCTCTCTCTCTCTCTCTCTCTCTCTCTCTCTCTCTCTCTCTCTCTCTCTCTCTCTCTCTCTCTTCCAGCATCCAATTTTATTTTCCGTCTATTTCTTTCTCCCTCTTTTTTCTCACATTCTCCATCTTTCTCCCACTCTCCTCTCCTTCCCCGTGGCTCTTTCACACATTCTCCTCCTCCCATTCTCTTAACTATTTTCTCTCTTCCCCCTTGTCTTTCACCTACACTTCTCACATTCTCTCTCTCTTCCTCTATTTTCTCTTTTTCCCCGTGGCTCTCTCACACACTCCTCCTCACCTTCTCTCTCTCTCACCTTCTATTTTCTCTCTTGCCCCTGGCTCTCTCATACACTCTCTTCCACCCCTCCCCTCTTTCTCTCTCTCTTTTATCCCTTCCTCTTTCTTTTCTCTCATCCCCTTGTCTCTCTTCTACACTCACCACCTCTACATCAGAGCACCAGTCATCCAACATGTTATCTCTCAATTGTAGTCCCTCTCTGGAGGCCATTGAGAACCCACGACGAGATCGGAGATGCCATCAGCGGGCCATTCTCTGACAGACAAAGCAGTCGTCGTGGAAGTAATGGTTACGACTCGTGCTAGTCTATTACGTCATCTCTGGTAGTCTGAAGTCAGCAAGATCTTACAACTGTTTTGTGGTAGTGGCAGGGAAACACACCTGCTCTCATCTCTCATACACCTGAATATTAGGCACCCCAGTTAATTTTATCTTATGGTTAAACACCCTAATCTAATCTAACCCTCCTCAGGTAGCGTTAGGGTGTTTAATCAAGTGAAATAATTTGGGGTGGCTCATCTTTAGGTGAACCAAATGTTTCCAAATATGTGTTTAAGTGATAACAAAACGGGATGTGTGTGTCCAGTGTGGTGATGAGCTGCAACCTTCTGTAGTTCAGTAGATGCATCATGAATTTATCCAGCCAAAAAACATTATCATAATCACTCTAAATGAAAACAATTGAAAGTATTTTGCGTTAGGAAGGACAGAGACTAATGCTTCGGGGATGGTGACATATAGCGGAGTAAGAAAATGTATAAATCCGTCAGCACCTGGTACACGGCGAGAGGTATTTGTGACCCCGCACGGGGCCTCACCCTCACACACACACACGTAAACAAACAACACTATATATCATAACCTTTCCCAGAACAACATAACAGTATCCGTAAGTTTAATATATATATAAAACTGGCTGTATTTTATTTATTTATTCATTTAGTTATTATTAGTTCGCTGACTGTAGGTATCAACTATGGACGCCAAACTTCAGAGATGCTCACTACCATGCATTGTGTGCTATAACACTTGTTTATTTACTAATGTACCGTTTGAAATTTATAATAACTATAGATGTGTCACTTGCCCATCAAAGACGGAAGTGATAAATTAGGGGAAGAAAAGACTTCAAAGAAAACGACGGCAGTCAGGAGATAAGACTTTAAGAAAATAAAGAGGATGACAGATAATGGAGAAACTTATATACTCCCATAAGTGGCATATCCATCATGCCGATTTTATAACAAGTTTGGGTTTCAGTCACGTGTTGTGGTGTTTTGGTGGTTGAAGCCATTTTCGCTGTCTATGTATAATATGGGCACTTGTACTGTATTTCACGTCTGAACATATAAATATTCTATTTTCTAAAACAAACTTTAGATTTTTTTAACAAACCAGCTTTTAAAATTATGTACTTAAAAACGTGTTGTTGTGTGTCTTTAAACCTAATATATCTTTCTCATCAATAATCAAAATCATTTTATCAATTCATCTTAAAACTAGAGGATTTTCTACCAAAATTTCCTCAGGTTTCTACATTACTTTTGGCCAGAATGGCACACAATATATTTCTTTTATTCGGAATATTTTGCAGCTGTTACCACATATGTTTTTTTCTTCTCATTTTTATTATTTAAGTCCCAGACGCCGATACAATATTTTACGGACATTGATGATAATCTACCCAGAAAGATAGTGGAACAAACACAAGGGTTGAGAATCCAAGAACAAAATTCCTCTGTTGTGGCCCAGTAGAACAATGTGTGTTAAACTTTAATCAATATATATCCAAAGTTATGCTCGAAATATGAGACAAAGTTACCTCTCCACTAACAGTATACATCATGTATATACTTGTATATATAAAGTTTTCTTAATTGCACAACGAGTTAATCGTTATTGGAGACTGAATAACACCAGAAATAGGCAAATAATATAAAATTATTGAGCAATACGGCCACCTAAGAGGCTGAGCTGAGTCTTCTTAACCCGCTTTAAAACATACACCCCCAACATACTCTCTCTCATCCTCCATGTTAAATTAAAGTCCTCTTACCTTTAATCTCATCTCCAGCTATTCAGAATCACTCTCTTACAAATTAAACTTCCTCCTGTGTTGTAATCATTAATTCATGCCCCCCACCAGTATGAGTTTCTCCTAGTGAAGCCATAGACTCACACCTCCCACTGTTTTACGTATATTTCTTTTATCTTAGCATCTGTTGTCTGGTGCACAAGCTGACTTAATGAACCTACTTTAAAGTTCTTGGTTGTTTACAGCACATAAACATACAGACAATAGTAGTGGTGCTGTACCCAAAACGACCCTCGCTACAAGGAACCATCAACTTGCGCTCTAAACTGCCACATTCCTTATAGTCATTAACGACTTCCGAGAAGAAAGTGTCTCTCACAACTTCAATGAACGAGTTCGTTAAGGTCTAGAATAGTATTCTGTAGAGGAGGAGTATTTCTCTTAATGACATGAGCGGCGTAGCACTGTAGTTCCTCCAGGTACTCAGGCCCTCCCCCAGGGTACAGCAACTGTCAAGTGTGTTAGTTGCCGGCTGTCAGGTGTGATCATTATGGTCATTCATCACATTCTGGTAAAGTGAACACGAAAGCCTCTTGGAGTGTGTCTTGGTGAGGAAAAGACAGAGCCAGACAAGGACACGAAATAAAGATAATCTACTACTATATAATATAAACACTAATAGACGACGTGTGATAACAGTCCGACTGGAGGAGTGTTTCTAGTAGGACATTGTTTCTTTTTTTTTATCTGCAGAAAATATTAAAAGGTCATTCGAGGAAATTAGTTATATGACAATGTACCGTAATAGTGTACCGGACGGCGTGTCACGAGTCGTGTAGTACAACCGGCACAGGGAGTACGGCACAGTACAGTACACGCAGGCGGGTTTTAACACGACGGAGAGCCAGCAACGTTCACTTATGATTTATTCTTCAGGCGTGGGGGAACAGCTAGAGTGAGGGCCAACTGGCTCATTAGGAATTCATTATTACATACTTACTCTTATCATCCGCTTAAGATACTTAAAGTCGGAGCATCATTTTCAACATCTGGGTCAATGTCTTTGATAACAATGTAGAGAAGGAAATTACAATGTGTAGTATTATGAAACACCCAAAAGCTATCAGACAATAATCATGACCCAGATCTAAAGTGGGTAAAGCTTTACATGAAAGTATTCCTTGTGAGATATGTTGTGACAATCTAGCGAAAAGGATAACAACATTTGGCATCAAGAGTCATCACGGGTCATCACCGTTTGAAAAAAAATCGTTTTACAACTTAGAAAAAAATTTGAGAGAAATAACATCAAAGGGCAACTTGAGATGTCATAGTTTCTCCTCTTTTTACCAGCAGGAGTCTCGTCACATCATCCTATCCCCATATTTTGATACCTACCCAAACTTCTGCTCCATCTTATATCATTTCTCACCCACACCCTCACACACGCCCCTACTGTATACATTACCAACCACCAAAGCCACTCACCCTCTTCCGCTTCTTCAAGCCACCCGTAAGACTCTAGCTTCCGATAAGACTAACCAACTCCTTCCTTCCTTCCACCTCCTCCTCCTCTATCCTCTTATGTCACCACCTTCCTCTTCCTTCTCCTCCAGCCAACCACATGACTCCAGTTTCCGCCAAAAGTAACCAACTCCCTCCTCCTCCTTCTCTATCCTCCTATGTCATGCCCTGCCTCTTCCTTCGCCTCCAGCCAACCACATCACTCCAGTTTCCTAAACGATTGACCAATTCCCTCCTTTTACTACTCCTTTCCGCTCCTTCTTTTCCCTCTTCCTCCTCACACCGCTATCTCCTCTTCTTATACCTCCAGCAGCCACCAGTACCGCCAACTACGAGCCCTCACCCTCGGCCACCACGAAACAGAAAGACTCCCATCCCCAACCCTTACCCGCCTACCTGACACCCGCAGCCACAGACAAAAGCCCCTGGGATGCATCACAGGCCCACCCACATCATTTACATCTCTTTCTGGTCTACTTATGTTTATAGTCATGATGTGAGTGGGTGATGGGATGAGGGGGGGGGACAAGAGATGCTGTATCGTGATATTAAGGAACAGCACCACCAGACGCCGAGAAGATGGCCCGCGCTGAGATAACACAGGCTGGCCACCCAAGGAAGATTGGTGGCCAGGTCTAGATGGTGATGATGGGAGGCAAGAGGTGAAGCATAGTGGAAGATGGGAGGGAGGGGTGTTGTATGGTGAATGATGGGAGGGAGGGGTGATGTATGGTGAATGATGGGAGGGAGAGGTGATGTATGGTGAAAGATGGGAGGGACGGAGGGAGGGGTGATGTTTGTTTGGTGGAAGAGGGGGGAAGGGAGGGAGGGAGGGGTGATGCATGGTGGAAGAGGGGAGGTAGGGAGGGGTTATGTATGGTGGAAGAGGGGAGGGAGGGAGGGAGGGATGGTGTTTGGTGGATGAGGGGAGGGATGGAGGGGTGATGTACGGTGGAAGGGGGGAGAGAGGGAGGAAGGGGTGATATATGGTGGAAGAGGGGAAGGAGGGAAGGGTTATGTATGATGGAAGAGGGGAGGGAGGGAGGGAGGGGGGAGGGAGGGAGGGAGGGGCTGTGGGAAGAGTGATAATTACACATCAACGTCGACCAAGACGATGATGACGATACTGCTGACTGTAATAAGAGTGATGGTGATAATAATGCTACT
>NW_024730552.1:0-13052 GCF_018991925.1 Homarus americanus
GCGGAGAATACGCTGGATAGCTTCAAACATAGGTTGGATGGATATATCAGCAATAGGGATTGGGTATAAATGGGACTGCCCAGTATGGGTCAATGGGCCTGCTGCAGTTTCCTCCATTCTTATGTTCTTATGTTAACAGCGTCGTGACCTATACATGGCTGCCATCGACCTAACCATGGCCTTCGACACGGTCAACAGGATAGCCTTCTGGTGGAGCCTCAGCCGTTCTGGCTGCCCACCAAAATTGATTGCCATTGTGAGGCAACTCCACGATTGCATGAACGGCAGTGTCCTGCACAATGGCACCCAGTCTGAGTTTTTCCCCATCCAAACGGGGATTAAACAAGTGTGTGTACGGGCACCAGCTCTTTTCAATTTTATTGGCTTCCTTCCTAACTCGTGCCGGCGCCAATTTGGCCAGCGGGGTGGACATCGAGTACTGGATGAAGGGTCTTTTCAACAAAAGACGATTCCAGGCAGGAAAAAAGGTGCCGGCAGCTTCCATTACTGGGCTTCAGTATGCAGACGACCTCACCCTTGTCGCTCACACTGAACGCAACCTACAGGTGATCCTGAAAACCTACGCAGATGCGTATGCACACTCTGGTTTTGAGGTGAATGTACGTAAGACTCTGATTCTCTTTCAATCTGCCCCTGGTTCAGCCACCCTTCCATCCAGCTTAACAACACTACCCTCTCTAATGTTACCCACTTTCGGTATCTCGGCTCCCACCTGTCCACCACAGCGGACATCGATGAAGGGATTCAGCATCAGTTCAGATGTGCATCTCAAGCCTATGGCAGATTCCGAAACCGTGTCTTCAGCTGTAGGGAGCTGAAATCATCGACAAAGTTACACGTATATCTAACGTTGGTCCTCCCCTCCCTGCCATATGGCAGCGAGACGTGGGTCTCATAGAGGAGGCACATCAAGGCACTTGAAAACTTTCACCAACGTATCCATCCTCCGAGTTCGCTGGGGAAGACAAAAGAACAAATACCAGTATTCTCGCTGACACCAATTGTAGGAGCATCGAAGCTACCATTATCCATGAAGATCTACGCCTGGACTGGCCATGTTACCCGCATGGCCGACAGTAGACTGCCAAAGCAACTACTCTACAGTCACCTAACGAATAGTAAACGTGACGCTGGCGGGCAACTGAAAAGGAATAAGGATAGTCTTAACACAAACCTGAAAAAATACCAAATCGACCGCCTCACCTGGGAGATGATCACACCACACCGTAACGCTTGGAGGAGCACCACACGAGAAGGTGCCAATACTTTTGATTTAGCCCCAACTGCATAACGAGACAGACAAGCGCCAACGCCGGAAAGACGCTGTCGCCACCCCTCCCGCACTAGATGTGGCCCCCCACATGTGCAACATCTGTATTCGACCCTGTCGGTCCCGTATCGGCCTCTTTAGTCACATCCTTAATAACTAATATCATTGTATCATAGCTGGATGATCGTCATACTCGATTCCGAGTGACAGCAAAGTAGTAGTAGTAGTGGTGGTGGTGGTGGTGGTGGTGGTGGTGGTTCAGACCTCTACATAGTAAATAACAAGGCTCTACGAGGTGATACCATCCTACAGTCGACCGAGGGAACAACACAGGGGGACCCCGTTGCAATGGCAATGTATGCAATTGGCCTATCAGTGCTCCAACAAGAAATAAAATTTGAAACAACTGGGGTCAAACAAGTGGCATATGCTGATGACCTCACAGGAGCAGGAAAAGTGGAGTGCATCAAAAAGTGGTGGGACTTGGTAACATCGCGAGGTCCACAAATAGGGTACCACCCAAACGCCAGCAAGTCCTTCCTCATCGTGAAGCCAGAACATTATGAACGGGCATTGGAGGTTTTTGGCGGAAGTGAGGTCAAAATAACTAAGGACGGCCAAAGACATCTCGGCGCAGTAATTGGCACTACGGACTTCAAGACCGAGTACGTGGCGGGAAAGGTGAATGAGTGGGTTAGTGAAATCCAAGCTCTGTCTGAGATTGCTAACACAGAGCCACATGCGGCCTTTGCAGCATTCACCCATGGAGTCAAGCATCGCTGGAACTACCTGATGCGTACCATCCCTGAGATCGGACCCCTGCTCCACCCTCTGGAAGAAGCTATCAGTGTCAAGTTCATTCCCAAACTAGTGAAACACCCTGACTTAACCCCAGCAGAAAGAACACTTCTTGCACTTCCACCAAGACTGGGAGGGATGGGACTAACTAATCCAGAGGAGATTGCTGACACTGAACATCAAAATTCACTTAAGCTCACGGCAGCCCTCACTGACCACATAATAGCCCAGAATGCAACAGGGGAAGTGGATACCAGCGAAGTAAATAAGATTCGTAGGTCCATTACGACAGATCGACAGCACTGCCAAAATGAAAAGTTGCAGCAACGATTGCTGCAGGTTCCAGAAAATTTGAAAAAAAAGTAGCTATCGCGCAGGAGGTGGGCGCCTCGAACTGGTTAACTACGTTATCGATAAGGGCAAATGGTTTCAGTCTTAATAAACAAGAATTTACAGATGCCATTGCTCTAAGGTACGGTTGGCCAGTAGAAGGTTTGTCCTCCCAATGCGTGTGTGGCTCTTCCTATGATGGCGATCACGCCATGGTCTGCAAGAAGGGGGGCTTCATATGCATGAGGCATGACGAGGTAAGGGATCTCACAGCAAATATGTTGAAGGAAATCTGCCGGGACGTTATGGTAGAACCGACCCTCCTTCCATTGGATGGCGAGATCTTCCAACACAGGACTTCAAACACATCTAACGAAGCCCGTGTGGACGTCAGTGCTAGAGGATTCTGGACGCGGGGACAGCGAGCTTTCTTCGACATCAGGATTTTTGATCCCATGGCTGCATGTCACCGTAACCTAGCTCTCGATGCTGCACATAGGAGGAACGAGAACGACAAGAGAAGGGCAGCGGGGGAGAGAATTCAAACGTTGATCAAGGCAGTTTACTCTTCTAGTGTTCACAACCTCTGGTGGATGGGACCAAGTGCAAGATGTTTCTACGCCAGACTCGCGTGGAGCTGATCTCCGAATGGCAGAAGCAGCAGCCCAGAAGTTATGTTACAGCCTGGATGAGATGTCGACTGTCCTTTTCTCTCCTTCGGTCGGCTTTGCTCTGCCTCAGGGGAACGAGAGCTTCTGCCCCTACTCCGACAACTGCTGCAGATATTGACTATGAGGCTACAGTCACTGAATGCCGCATAGATCTGCGGCTCAACTAATTTAACACAGATAGGATAGGTTCTTATGTATTAGGATATTTAATATTAAGGTAAATAAATGGTGGCGAAGGTGTGGCTATTGGGGGAGGCTGGAGGCCACGTTAAAAAAAAAAAAAAAGTAGTAGTAGTAGTAGTGTGTGTGTGTGTGTGTGTGTGTGTGTGTGTGTGTGTGTCGGATGGTGCAGCTGCGCGTGTCGTCGTCGTCTTCCACCAAGCGAAGCGTTACATCAATGACAAACATTTCCCATCCTATTACAACCTTGATATATGTAAACAAATGTATTGCTTTTAAATAATTCAAAGTAAATTCTGACAAGGGCCTATTTGTGAACTGTTGTTTTGAAGAGAAACGACACCCACATGTTGCTAGGTATGAACTAATAACTGATGAAAAGTTTCCCTAAATAACAAAGCTGAAATTTCGAGCAACGCGAGAGAGAGAGAGAGAGAGAGAGAGAGAGAGAGAGAGAGAGAGTCTGCATTACCCCTCTAAAAAATGCCAAACTTCGAATATTCTATTAAACCCCAAAGTCATGACAAAGTATCAACACCGACAGCGTCAAATTGTAGCAATAACGTCACGAAGCAGCAAATTAATATAAACAGTAAACAAAAAAAACAAAACCTCGCGTACACTGTAAATACCTAACATCATTACCTCCTCCACCGCTTCCTCTTAACATATTGAGAATGCACCACGACTCTCTAGAACTCTTCAAGCTTCTATGAATTATGCCACACTAACTTAACACATTTTCCCCTCCTCCTCCTAAAGTAATTCGCAAACACAGGAGAAAAATAAAATTATAAAACTCAGTCCCAGTTTGTCCCACTTTACTTCTGGACGTGATCCTTGTGGTCGTCTTCTGGTTTTATTTGAATCTTTTTTTGGAGGGAGGTGGATAAAATTTTGTTCTTGAGAAGATTATGTGCAAGTCTTAAGGGCTGAGGGAACGTTTTAAGGAGACAGTTACGACGAAGAGAGAGAGAGAGAGAGGAGAGAGAGAGAGAGAGGAGAGAGAGAGGGGGGGGGGATGAGATTATTACACTGCAGTTAGCTTACTTCCATAATGAACTAGGGCACCGTGTCCCGCCCACCACTGGCTGCTACACACCGTCTTTCATTAGGCCTCACCGTACCGCTGTTACTGGGGTCTTCCTCGATACGTTATTGATGCGTCTCACTTACCTGCAAAGGGACAAGATAACAGTAATTAGACAGCATAAAGTCAAAAGTGAGTGAGTGAGTGTGTGTGTATGTGTGTGTTTGCGTGTGTAAAGGTAAGATTAAACATAACATAATGAGTATTTCACAAACATCTTACCAAATATGTAAATTTATAAATACTAATACAACATAACAGACCACAAAACATTATACAACGACGTCAGAAATTTCCATCCAAAGTAAATTTGTTCCTAAATCACACAACAGCTGAACTACGGCCACACCTGGCAATAACCAGCTGAACTACGGCCACACCTGGCAATAACCAGCTGAACTACGGCCACACCTGGCAATACACAACCAGCTGAACTACGGCCACACCTGGCAATACACAACCAGCTGAACTACGGCCACACCTTCCAAGAATTACACAACCAGCTGAACGCGGCCACACCTGGCAGCCACACAACAGCTGAACCACGGCCACACCTGGCACTACACAACAGCGAACTACGGCCACACCTGTTCGCCACACAACAGCTGAAACCGTCACGGCCACACCTGGCACTACACAACCAGCTGAACCACGTTAATTCCGGCACTACTAACAACAGCTGAACCACGGCCACAACCCGGCACTACACAACCAGCTGAACTACGGCCATTACCTGGCAATACACAACAGCGAACTACGGCCACACCTGGCACTCATACTGAAGTTGAACTACGGCCACACCTGGCACTACACAACAGCTGAACTACGGCCACACCTGGCACTACACAACCAGCTGAACTACGGCCACACCTGGCACTACACAACAGCTGAACTACGGCCACACCTGGCACTACACAACAGCTGAACTACGGCCACACCTGGCACTACACAACAGCTGAACTACGGCCACACCTGGCACTACACAACAGCTGAACTACGGCCACACCTGGCACTAACCAGCTGAACTACGGCCACACCTGGCACTAACCAGCTGAACTACGGCCACACCTGGCAATACAGTCCTTCGGGATGCATAATGGGAAGTGATCACTAAACGTAAATTAATTTCATGAAGTTCTATAAGGACTATCAAAGCATACATACATTCAAAATGTCTCCACAATATCATCCTAAAGTATATTAACAGCTACCAAAGAAACGCTTAAGAAAACCGCCAAGAACAATTCATTCACTATAAAACTATTAGGTTATCAATAGTGACAGAAGAAAGTACAGTAAGCATATATTTTCCCCCAAATCCTCTTGCTAATTAACTCGGGAATAGTAATTTTCCGTAAGTTAAACCAAATACGCCCGACATATTACGAATTAATTTTCATCTCTTATTTGAACTAAGTGGCTCTTGGTCTGGTATGCAAGTACGTACCCTTAGTAATCTTCTCAGTGGAATCCCAGAACATTAGGTTAATTTAGGCTGTCGGTTCACGATGCAGTGAACGAAGTAAAGATCCTTATTGTAACTACCTTGGTGTGACAGTAGAGGGGATCCACGTCAGTGAGCGTTCGTGTCTCTGGACGAGACGAGGACATTAACCAGGATCACCTCGGTGCCAATCATAACATTTTTCCATTTAATTTTCTACACGGATATTCCTCCAGTAACCAAAATAATAATATAAAATAATAAAATTTTATCAAATAATTATAAAATAATAATAACACCAGATGCTGCTGGCATAATGACTACTGGAAACAAGGTTCTCGTGGCTTTGACAGCTGTCCATGGTCAAATTGATTGAATATATCAATTAATAATAATAATTATAAGTATTATTGATAATTAGGCAATTTGACCAAAAATATTGAGGACAAAACCATTGGATACTTATTTCCAGTTGGGTCCTTTATATGTCAATGGGATCTGCCTTGGAGGCCGCTGCACACGAACGTGTTTTGCCCGCGCGTCCTCACTCGCGTTTTCTAAATTAATGTAATTCAATTGGATTGTTCACAAGGACCACGGGCGGGAAAACAAACGCGGCGAGCAAAAACACGCAAAGCGTCTAGAATTCTCCATAGCCAAATAGATTACTCCAGGCGAACAATCTTGATACTGAACTTGTAATAGTTTTCCATCATGAGCAGATGCAGGCGAACGGAAGCAAGAAAAACACAAGTGAACACATGCCTTCTAGAAGAACTCACATACGTGAAATTATCCGCGTGGGACAAAAGTGCTAGTGTGAAGTGGGTTACAACACTCCGAATACAACAAACAGTTGACAAGATAATGTTAGCGGTTGGTGTAAGGTGTATTTAGTTCTCAACTACACCTAAAGTAGGGTTATGTGTCAGTGAGTTTCTGGTAGTAGTGAGAGCAACAGCAAAAGTAAGAACTAACTCGAGTAATGTGTCTGCTCCTCGAACCACAGAGTCTACCTACCATGTGAAGCTAGAAAATGGCTCATAAAACAAAAATAATATTGACCAAATTAGTACTAATATCATTAATTGTAGTACATATTTCTAAAACTGATACAAGTAACAGTAGGTGTTTCCAGCACTGGTAAAAGTAACAGTAGATGTTTCCAGCACTGGTAAAAGTAACAGAAGGTGTTTCCAGCACTGGTTCAATTAACAGTATCGTTAACAGCATTACATATGAATTACAACAAACCAAAGAAGTAACGAAGCGGAGCTAAACTATACATCTACCCAGTGTAGTCCTGAGCACCTCGTATGTGCCGTACGGTTCGTCAACTACCTGAGTATCGGTGCATAACATGCTCAAGTTGTCGAATTAATTGTATGTATGTATGTATGTACTTATTTATATGTAAGTATGTATGTATGTACCGCCACCGAGCCAAACACTTAAAAGATAAACTACGGGATTTTCACGTCAGTCAGTCAATCATTATCTGTTGGTGAGGGTGTTTGTACTTTCTGCCCTAACATCAGCTGTCACCTCCCATTATAAGTGACAAAAACTCTATAAAGTAGTCCCAGCTCCCTCGAATAATATTTCATAAATAATTTGTTATTAATTACATGGCGTATTTAAAAAAAATACAAGACATATATAGTCACATCACAGAGCAAGAGATCCGCAATGCTTGGTTGATTCAGCCCTAAGAGTTTACTTGCCCACCATTTTGACTATATCTGAGTTTCTGTTGTAGGATTAAAGATTTTATTACCTTCTAAGGAGGACGAATAAAGTGGCTAAAACTCAAATCTCGAAATATTATAATGCGTCAGTTTTAAAACGGCTTGGTCTGGGTTTATGATGTTCGTGCCATTTCGATAAATTTTATGGCGTTTTTCCTTATTTTATTAGCTATCACGTAACAATGCTAGTTTTTCTTTTTACAATATTTGCGTATTTATTGCATTTAAATGTATCTAAATATGACTATTTTCCAATTGTCAGTATTTTTGGAACACCTGATTCGCTTGCGCAATATTTTAATGCAATTAGCCCATTATCCAACAATCTTAATTTGTTCCAACAAGATAGAAGGGGAAGGCATGAAGTACAGTATATCAGGGGAATCATGGGGTAAGAATCTTAAAAAACTGAAAACCCGAGAAAACTTTGGTATAAAAGTGTTTGTGTTTGAGAAAAAAATATAGGCTAAATGTACTAGATAATCGTTTGTTCCTTTAGATTTTTATGAAAACTTAATATGATTAAATTTGATTCCAATGCTTAGAATCTAAATCCGATGGAGTAGTATGGAGAAATAATTAAAGTTATGGAAGAAAAGGCAAACAGGCCGTGGCCTCCACACTTCGTCGAGTTGCATAAACTACCGCCGAATTATTTTTAGTTTCAGCAGCCATCGAGTACTGACAAACTTGAAGTACACTTGATCGTTTCTGTTAAGATTAGCCATACTTCAGTGATGGTTATTGTCAATTAGCCAACAACATGGCCTATGTACAATTGTCTTAGTAAATATGGCCCCACGAATAACCATAAATAATTTAACAGAGGCCGAATGTTTCATAATAAGTAATAGTAAATGTTTATGTATTAACATAATTGCCATAAACTTTAAATAACAAGAGCAAAAGAAACAAGTAATGGCATGTTCAATACACCGCCTCCCATATTAGACGGAGGGAGGAGCAGTAAGCACTACCTCCCACCGGCCGTACAACACAACACCCGAGTTGACCATAAAGAGTTGCCATATCAAAAGATAAATAAGACTTACTTTGTATGAGAACCTAAATATATTATGACAAGTTAAATCAATTACAATTATCAGTGATTTATATAAAATGATGTTACTATAAAACCCACTAACTTAAAAAAATACTCAATTGCCATAAATACAATAAATGGTCAGATCAGCGGTGTTTCATGTGCGTGGACGAGGGTCTTAAATTATGTCTTCTGGACCTCAGGTTGCCCACCACTGGTGTAACCCATATGTTGAATTTTGTAATAATCTGGTGTAGAAATTATGTTCCTGTCAACCATTACGCTCAACTACCTCTTTTAAACTGTCATACGCGAGAGCAGGGAACGGCATGAGTCACATCAGGGAAATAACAGACAAAATAACTTTTCGAAGTAGAAAATTGGTTGAGGTTACCTGAGCCTCTAACCCCTGGCGTCACGAGCCTAGGAAATCAAGGAGTCATCTCTGCATTATGTTTCACTTTAGCAGGAACACGAGCAACTGAGCTTTGTAAAAAAAAAAAATATATCTCTCCCTGCTATACATATACAATTACAATATGTTCCTTGTCAGTTTGTTGGAGGTAATGAAGGAGCTAACCTAATCCTCCAGAAATAATTGAAAATTCATTTACTAAACACGTCTGATTCTCTCATGGCGGCCAGGGAAGACGTGCACTTATGAACAACTTAACACGCATAAAATACATGCAATAACAACAGAGTATACTGACTTTTATCTCTATGACATTAAAGACGTTTCTAATACATTTCATAATACCACGCTCTCAAAAATAATAATACCGTTAATTTCTGTGATTTTCTATTTACATTGTAATCTTAATCTCATGTTTCTGCTGGGCTTCAAGGCTCTGTCCACTCTAAGTTAACTAAAGAATGACTGATAAAAATCATTGGTTTTATGTGCCTATGGTGACCACTACAATCTATGTACAACTCGGGTACTGCGTCTGGTATTAAAAAACCCAAAACAAATGAAAAACAATGACACTAAGGTATAACATGACTGCACCGGATTGCTATTCTTCTCGGGGTAACAAAAACACTTCCTTCTATAGAACTAAACATATTATCGATACTACAGGTGCCATATTTCCTCTACTATCCAAAACAACTTCTTATACCTCATAATATCCCTTTACTCTCTCAGTACCGGTACAAGGCTGAAAGACACTTTACTATATAATCTACTTATTACAGTATAGATCATCGTCTTTTCCGTTACCAACACGTACATTTTCTCTAACGAAACTTCAAATATACACTGCCTGTGGTTAGTAAGTAAACTACTAGTGATACCTTTGGCTCAAGGAAAGTAAAACTTCATTAAAGTCATTTCATCCTACAAGACCGAGTAACAACCGCATATAATAATTGAAAAAAAAAATAGTCGACAGGCTTTTGGCAGGGAGATTTAAGACCACAGATCAAACATATAATAAGTCGCGGTACAGTGCGTTCAACGTACACTGCCCCTCAGGCCACGCCATGAGCAAAATACAGTATGGTAATAGTTTACAATGTATATAAAAGAAACCTTGTTTCTTAACTTTCGAATATAAAAGTTTGGAGAAATTGCACTTTCCTACTTTGTTTTTCAATTGTATTTTTACGAGGAAATTCTATGCGGACGTCGTTCTCATGTTTGGGATTAAACTGTTGACACGCTCGCCAGCGAAGGGATCCTAACACCTAGCAACCTGCCCAGTGAACTTTCCTACGAACTGCTCATAACAAATAACACTAAGCAACCTACCTTACAAAACCAAACCTAAAATAATGCAATTCAATGCATCGGAAAAAACAAAGTTTCAACTTCGATTTCGTATAATGGTAACAAGTGAAATTTTATCCATCAAAACATCTTTGCTTCTTTGCTTAAACACTTGGTTACTGATGTGTCCGAACTCCATCTTTAGTTGCCCCACAACGAATACAAAAAAAAAAAGTACAACCACCAAGTACCCCCCAGCCACCGCGTCCTTACGGGCTTCGCGCGGTACCAGGGGAGGGGATAGTAGTTTAATTTTGGAAGTCACGAAACTGTACAAGGAGTCAGGTTAGACTTGGCTGGATGACAGGGCAGGTTATCTATAGCATAAATAGTTAATGAGATCAGCCATTCACTCTCGCCTTCACGTCGGCAACTTTACACTGTTTACACAACACAACCGTCAAACTTAAGGTGATATTACCTGGACCGTGTGACCTTATTATTAAAACACAGGAAACATTACTTTGTTTATTTGTTGCTGCTCGACGCTTGCCTTTAATAAGTCAAGAGTTTGCCTGTCACTCTAATTCACTGCTATAGTTTATTGTCGAGGCTTCACCTTATTTACTTGTATTAAAAAGTGAGCCACATTGTACAGGAATAACAAAATACTTGAGCCCTACCATGTTGGCGGATGTTACGTAACCATCCAGGAATCTTCTTCCATCACACGAACAAGTTGACGCTTCACTTTAACACTGTTCAACACTTGAGTTTATACGTAGTCATGATGAACAATTCAGTCTCAATAAACACTTAACAAGACAAATAAAATCTCTCTCCTGGATGAACACAGACACGTACACCATCGTCAGAGTCAGGTGGGGGAGTGACCACCAGTCCAGCGTCGCGTCATGGTCTCGTTGATCACGTGTCCAAATGACCAAATAGCTACCGCTAATTACCCAAACTGCACTTTACGCCCGGCAAACTACTCTCCTTACGCGTGGCTTCTTCTCACCCGATGTGGGGTGTTGGGATTATTAGGAATATTTGTGGAAGGTTTACACTTTAATGCGTCGTTCGATTTTATTCATATTACCTATAAAAAAAACACGTTTAATTCAGTGCACTTTAAGAATTATTTAAAAATAATACCTCGGAAAACATCTCATTTCTCCCTTCCTCTCTCACTCTTTCTCTCCCTCCCCCTCCCCCTTGCACTCTAACAACCCCCCCCTCTAGTCCCCCCACTCTCGTAGACCCATATACACTCTCCATCCCTTGATCGTGCACACAAACACACTCCCTCTCCCCCCCGTCCCTTGCGCTTCATAACACACACCTCCTCCCTCCCGCGCACACCAGTTTGTTATAACACCACATCATCGGATACCATATGCCAGTGAACACAACATTAAATATTGTCAAGATAAGCAATATCCATGATACAGGTGGTTTACTAATTATGCCTGGGTCATCTAATACTGGATATATAGAAACCATTCTCTTCACCATCGTCAAATCCCATGTCTTGGACGTTCGTTGGGTTTAAAAGTTTTAAAAATGTTCCTTAAATTGTTCATCATCCGGTTGTTCCACATTAGATAATTCAATGTTTCCAAATCAATTTACAATCGTTTTCATCCAATATTTCCATCGCGGATGAGCCTCATCCCACATGGGTGATGGTGCCATAGTTGTTGGTCTGACCTCAGGGTATACATGGGTGATGGTGCCATAGTTGTTGGCCTGACCTCAGGGTATACATGGGTGATGGTGCCATAGTTGTTGGTCTGACCTCAAGGTATACATGGGTGATGGTGCCATGGCTGTTGGTCTGACCTCAGGGTACACATGGGTGATGGTGCCATAGTTGTTGGTCTGACCTCAGGGTATACATGGGAGATGGTGCCATGGCTGTTGGTCTGACCTCAGGGTACACATGGGTGATGGTGCCATGGCTGTTGGTCTGACCTCAGGGCATACGTGGGTGATGGTGCCATGGCTGTTGGTCTAACCCCAGGGTATACATCGGTGATGGTGTCATAGTTGTTGGTCTGACCTCAGGGTATACATGGGTGATGGTGTCATAGTTGTTGGTCTGACCTCAGGGTATACATGGGTGATGGTGTCATAGTTGTTGGTCTGACCTCAGGGTATACATGGGTGATGGTGCCATAGTTGTTGGTCTGTCCTCAGGGTATACATGGGTGATGGTGTCATAGTTGTTGGTCTGACCTCAGGGTATACATGGGTGATGGTGTCATAGTTGATGGTCTGACCTCAGGGTATACATGGGTGATGGTGTCATAGTTGTTGGTCTGAAAAATTTTTTTTTTAGTTGTTTTATGGTTTATTATTTTGTCCTTTTTTATCGTTTTATTTTTTTATTTTTTTTTATTTTCTATTTTTTTCCGGTGCTTCGTGGACCCTTCCGCTGTCCCTGACGGAAGGTACCATTCCACACCTTATTTTTTATTTAGTTTTATATTTTTCTATTTATTTATTTATTTTTTTTTATTTTTCATTTTTATTATTTTCTCTTGTTTTAGTTAGTTATTAATTTATGATTCCTTTTCTTTTTTTCGGTACCTTTTATTTTATTATTTTTTTTCCCGGTGTTTCGTGGACCCATCCGCTGTACCATTCCACACCTTATTTTATTATTTTTAATTTTTTTAATTTTTTTTATTTTTTTTTATTTTTTTATTTTTTTTATTTCTTTTTTAATTAGTTATTAA
>NW_024730553.1:0-14411 GCF_018991925.1 Homarus americanus
TGCACGTACTACCACCTACCCTCACAATTCACCCAAACCTTTGCATTTATATCACCCGAGGCAACAATTTCTTCACCATCACTTACAGATTTGCATATCTCTCTCCCGAAGTACACAAAGAATTATTTTCCGTCGCGTCCTCCTTATCATTTTCTGGTAGACAGGCCCTTAAAAGCAGTGCTTCATGTACCTAGATTTTTTTTATCGTACATTCAACATGAGAATTATGTGTCCATCTTTTTATTCACTTGTTTCTTAATATATAACCATACTTAGCTTTCTTTCGCCTTTACTATTAGCAGCTCAAGTTCAGAATGTCTACGCCCTCTTGTTACTTAACTCTCACACTAAGATGATCCATAACGAGGGCTAACATGTTATAACCAAATGAAGGAAAAAAATGACCAGTGCATAAAAGTGAATTTATTGAGTGGAAAGCTGTCTTAACAGGCAAATAACGTATAAAAGAGTATTAACATAACGAAGAGCGGCTACAGAGGGCTAAGATTGGTAACTTCTGGGCAGGCAAGAAAACGTTCATCACACACTTCTTGCCCCACCTGACTAGGTAACGAAAGTTTATATATATATATATATATATATATATATATATATATATATATATATATATATATATATTTATATATATATATATATATATATATATATATATATATATATATATATATATATATATATATATATATATATATATATATATATATATATATATATATATATGTAACCGTTCGGAATTTACTGGACTATAATTTCTCACTTGACTTGGGGTTTATTAAAATTAATAGATGGTAATGGCAGTGGAAGCGCCCCTTTGAGAAAACTCCCGAACCAGCACAAGAACACTTAAATCTACTAAACAAAATGAATTGTCCGTGACCCGTGGAAGGATAGCGTCTGTGACTGGGATGAATGAGACACACTGTAAAATTTAGACACTTATATTCCCTCCAACACTACAAACACAATCAAATAATGGTACACCATTATGCGCACCTCTTAACATGAACTTAAAACACTACTCTGGGGAATAAAAGTTATACATGATATAGAAATTATTAGAAACTCAGGCAACAATAAATTTGAAGTATTAAGAAATGTTGCTTGCACACATGAAACAGGCCTTAAGGGATTTCAACAAAATAATATCAGTCACTGAGGAAATGGTAATAAAAAATAAGAAATTAAATACTCTACAATGAATAGGCCTTAAGGGCTTTCAACAACATAATATCAGTCTCTTAGGAAATGGAATTAAAAAATAAGAAATTAAATACTCTACAATGAATAGGCCTTAAGGGCACTCAACAAAATTATATCACCCCAACAGATGCACTCTTCCTAACCTAACTTAACCACTACTCTGGGGAACAAAGGTTATACCTGAGATCGGAATTATAAAGAAAAATTAGATGCATTAAAAGAATCAAATCACAGTATCACTCTGGTTCCACTTAATGACACAAACATTCAAAAACAATACTATCCAAATTATTTAGGAACTATTAAACTACACACGTCAAGATAATATCAGTCTGAGAAATGGTATTAACTAGACCCGTAATAAGGGAGATAAAATGATCCTCTAGGTATCTCCTAGAGTCCTAGACTCACGGTCTCAGTGTGTGACCATTAATTTACTCAGATAGCCTCAGCGTACTCCCAGTGCGTCCATAAAGCGGAAGGGAGTGAGCCAATCAGACCTTGTACAGTTGAGAGAAGCTTTAGCTTCCCGTTAGCAAGAGGGTTTCACTAAGCTGCTCGAGACATGTGGTGTTGTGAGCCGAGGGAGGGGAGAGCTGCTGACCCCAACGATCGTCCCGTCGTCAGCTGGGCACCCAGACGGCTAGATTCCCTCAAGAGATCCTTTGGTACCCCACTAAACAGTGACAGGCCTACACTGATCGGTCCAATGGCGACAATCGCCACCCTCAATCATCAACGGCAGTCTCAAACGGCAGTCAATCTCTCGCAGTCAAACTCCGGTCAACTCAGGTCAAGTGGGTTCTGACGGAAACCCTGAAATGAACTCACTGTTAGCTCTAGTTTACCTTACCACTGCCCTATCTAACCCTGTCTGAGATCGAATGAGACTTACTTGTTATACTGCAATAGCGCAGCACAGGTGACTAGGCCACGTGACTATTTCTGTGACGGACGCGCAGGGACGTCTTGTTTGCCTGACTGCTCCCCGTGACTGAGGACCGGCCAGCGTCGCGTCTCCTCTCAAGGCGTTAGCTTAGGCCTACGTGACATATTTTCCGCCTAACTAATAACTTCTTGGGACACCCGTAACATTATTCAGACTGATAAACGATCTATAATAATTTCAAATTCAATAATAGTCCCTTAACTTCATGAATCGCATCATTATTAATACGGCAAATTACATTTAATATCATATAGGCCTAGTTCCACAATCTCTCGCTATGTGCAGGGAGCGCTCTCTTCCCTCAGACAACCTTTAACGCTCAGTATCGCTAATGGCGGGGCATTTGAAATTACTCTGAAATTTCTGAATATTACAATCGACCCCCCTAAAAAAAGACAGCACTGTCCTCATGTGCTGAGAAAACATGCATACGACCCCCCTAAAAATTTGTTCTAATAAACTGCATCTTACCCCTTTAACGTGCTAAACGCAGCATTTCTGTCTTCTCTTCTCTCCTTTTCTCTCCCGCTAACACACACACACATATATATATATATATATATATATATATATATATATATATATATATATATATATATATATATATATATATATATATATATATATATATATATATATATATATATATATATCTTGATAAAATCACACGGGAAAATGGAAACAACGGAGTACCTTAGCTTTCGTCTTTATTCAAGACATCTTCAGAGGCAACTGGATTACATGGACAGAGAGAGGCTGAAATATACAGGGTGACCTTAAAAACATGAGGTCAGGTCATAATGATGACATCCACTAATCCCCACACCAACACACACGTAGAGGAGCTTAAGAGAAGGGTGGTGACGTGACTAGCCAGGTCAGGTCAGAAAAAAGGGACCCACAAAATAACTATCATACATCTAGATCAAAGGTTTTCAAAGCATTTTTAACCTTGGGCCACTGACAAATATATTTATGTAACATATTATCAGTTTTGAACTGACCATCACTAAGGTTTATTGATTTTAATTCCTTAATCAAACTAGCTTCAACCAGAAGTCTTTCTGTGACATAAGATGATTTGAATACTTCTAAGCTCTTTTCCCAAGCAATGGGGTGATTATTATTCCTAACATGAACGAACAAGGCACTGCTTTCAGATGCAGTTCTGATATTATACTTATGTTGTTTGATTCTGAGCTGTGTGTGTGTGTGTGTGTGTGTGTGTGGCTGTAGACATCCATATTAAACGTCTTTTTCTCGGTACAGTATTACAAACTAAAGAGAATAGTCAACAAACTCTATGTAGTTCATAATGTGTGTAAGTCTTCTTCGCTCATATTCAGTTGTGAGGATAATGAAGTCCCTACTTGTGTTATTTTTGTTTCATTTTTTCTAATCTTTCGATGAGAGAAGGGCAGACCTCCCCGTAACACGCACATTCACCCTAGTTTCCTCTTCCTTTCCTCCCCTCGTCATCAAACCGAGTCCTCCATCGTCATCATGTGTCGACAAGGTAGGTTCTTCATCATCATAATGGCCGGCGTGCTCTAGGCCACTCTACCTGAACGAGCAATACATAGCTGTGACCGTCGTCCCGCCTTCATATCTTCTGTAGACAGCGTCTTTGTGCCCACCAAGGAGCGACGGACCGACTTAATCACCAGATGCAAGGGGCTCTCAAGATCACAGAGATAGTCGTGTGTGCCCAGGCGGAGCCCAGGGAGGTCTGAATATGTGATGAAGGAGGGAATAAGGGGAGAGGAAACCAGGAGGTGGAGGACAAAATGCACAATAAATTTAAGCAAGGGTGAGGCAGCAGGAGGATAGACGTGGATGAGGGAAAGGAAAGATATCCATTTAAGGTTAAGGAGAAAACGTAGCGGCTCAAGAGAGGAAAAGCATTCGACGGAGGTGTAGGTAAAGAAGGTGTGATACGGGGCAAAGACGCGGGTGAGAGGAAAGAACGGTATATGATGAATATGTAAGTAAAGGGGACGAGATGAAGGACAAAGACAGCGACGGGAGGGGAATCTCGGATAATGTGATGAATGTGAGCTTCCAGACGGGTTATGAGGAACGGGATATTGCCTCGAGACCGGGCATAATTTTACCTTGATTTCGTTCTTTACAAATACCAGATAATAAACATAATTAATATATAGATATACATGACCGACTGATACAGTTTTGTCACCGGATATAAGACATAAGCGAGGCCATGAAGTGAACACAAGGCTGGATGTGAGTGAGAGACACGGAGTACCGGAAATAAATTTGTAAACCGTTAACCGGATATAGAAGGAAGCGGGAATTATGACACATGAAGTGAGCGAGGTAGCAGGGGGAGGGAGCAGGGGGCATTACCAGGGCTACGTAGAAGGGAGGGAGGTGTCAGGTGGTGGTGGGAAGCTTTAAGGAAGCGGCACACTGGGCACTTTCCTCCCAACATGTTGCCTGTTTTGCTGGCCGCTGGCCTGATGGCACAGCAAGCAGCGGGATTTCGGCTATTGCGTAAAATGGACAACGGTTTGACTGTGAACTTTGCTGGCCGGGTTAGTGCTCAAATAAGCCTCATATTAGGTGTTGAATATTCAAGTAAAAATTTAAATAAATCACGAAACAATAATAATTTAAAATATAACGCAAAAAACGGTGACATGTTTCTATTTATTAGTCACGTTAAAGCTTCTTTAGTTTTATTAAATCATTATTCAGGGTCTTCTTTGACAAGCCAGCGACACCACTTTTAAAGAAACTTCACGACGCACCCACTGTCTTTTCTTTGGCTTTTACAGACGCCTCACTTGGTTCAGCAATTGAAGAACTATAGCACAGTCCTGCAAGGCCTCAACTGTAGTAACGGGTTCCATGGTGAACCTCGTCAAGACGCTTTGTTGTTGTTTTCTTGCGTTGAACAGACGCACCAACAAAACTTCCCAGAGTGACGCAAACATGCCTTTGTTTAGCTGGTCGGGCCATGCTTGCCACGGTCACTTAGGGTCACTTAGTCTTGACTCAAACACATTTGTTTCTTCACTCATAATGTACACAGCAATGACTCTAGGTATTAGGTCATCGTACTCAAGGGGTTGAGGAAAAATACTCCTATTAAAATCATCGTCTTCACTACATACCATTACAGTTACAGTACATCATAAGAAAATCAGTACTTAGCAGCTTCTTGGTGACAGTCACTCGTGTGCTGCTGGGTTAGAGAAAATTTTCTATTATGTCTCAGCTTCAGTATCAAAGGCAACTAAAGTAATAATTTCTTGTTTCAGCGAGTTCAGTATCACATAGTTATGATTAATCGCATACTTTTTTTTTTTACTTTGATCGCTTTTTTAATTTCTTGATTCTTCGAAGACTCTGATCTACCATCCTTAATGGGGCACACACTTGCCGCGTATCCACAGGCGTAACACCATATGTTTTACCTTTATTAAGCAATAATTTTAGGTGGGACATAGATGCGCGTGGACCAACATAGTGATAATATCTGTTTCTATTATCGCTAAGTAATGTAAACTTATTAACGGGGGAAAAAATAACAATATATATATATATATGATCTATTTTATGAAAAGAAATTCATGTTTTCTAATAATGGTGGTGACTTACCTGGGGAGGCGCACCTGTGTTATTAAGGCCACAACATTGCCACACTGTTTGTACTTATCACCAACACCTTTATGAAGATTGTTGATGATGGCAAGCGGGGAGTTTGTGTTGTGTTGTGTTGTGTTGTGTTGTGTTGTGTTAGAAAGAGCGTTAATAGAAAGCTTATTTTCAGCATTATATTCACCAATCTTGTTAAAGGTGACTTCAGATGTAAACTCATGGTAACTTAAATCGTTCCTCAATCTTCTTGAGAAAAAATAGAAATGACGTTTATAAAGGCAATCTGTTATTGCTATTAACATTTGGTATTACAATATATACAAGAGGTGAAAAGGGTGCTCACCACACAACTGGGGTTACCACTTTAAACAAAAGGATCACGACCAATACTCATTAACACCTTGTGTACGGCGTCCCCTCTGTCCTGAATGGACTCGTCTGGGTGAGTGGAGAGTCTGCTACTAGCTAGATGGGTGAGTGGAGAGTCTGCGACTAGCTTGATGGGTGAGTGGAGAGTCTGCTACTAGCTAGATGAGTGAGAGAAGCGCGATGGACTCAACCAGCAACCCCAAAGACAAGAGGCGAGTGGTCCAACGGTTGTCGCGTCAATGTATCCAACTGGTGATATAATTCATTACATCTACTCATAAAGGAGATTTATTCACAGTGTTGAATTTGTTGGAAGTAACACGACAAGTAGAGGTTACACATGCCTCTATTTGACGAAGTTTAGAACACACTTTATTACTGCGAAGTTTGAAGTTCTTTCAGCACACACCTGTGACTGGGAACAGTTCTTTGAATATATTAAAAGGTGCAAACAAACGCACGAATATTTAAGACGAAGTAAACTTTTTATGAACTATGATTCAAACTTTGAAAAAGATAAACACACACACACACACACACACACACACACACACACACACAGGAACAAAGTGAAAGAAAACGACGTTTAATAAAGGGAAAAGAATATGATATTTGGGCCATATAGTTAGGGCTGAAGGTTGGAGGTTGTCATGGGTAGAATTTAGAGTAGGAGAGTCAGGTGACGGCAGAGACTTGGATGGATGAGTAGAAAATTAATATAAGTTGGATATCTAGAAAGAATAGAGGGCTAAGGTTGCCAACCCTCAGTCCTGTGGATGGTACCTTGAGTGATTGATTGTCGTAAAAACTTAACATATTGAGGTATATTTATCTCTAATTTATTGACGGTGTACAGATAATATTATAATTTTATATAATCCACCATTTTGATTGAGGAGGAACAAAACAGGTGTCAGCTCACGATCAAACTCCAGCTTCATCGAGTGGTTGAATGTGGGTGCGCCAAGTCCGTAGAGTTGCTAGTGATAGAGTGTACGGCAGTAAACCTCCTCAGGTAATTTCACTCTAGGTGTGAGAGCTTCAGACGTGGAGAATGTACTCACACAATACGTCCGGTGTTCAAATTAAAACATTTCCTCATGTTTTTGTTTTTTCTGTCGGAGGTGAGTAAAGTGATTTATGTGAGCGGAAACGAATTGTTCAGCAGACTGTGTTGTGTTATAACCTGATATTGTCTGTGTATATCATATTCAATTTTGTATCTGTGATGTGAAGTAATTCTTGTTTCAATATTTTTCTTTTTATTATCCTGAAAATTTCTTCGACTTACTCAGTTGTGTCTTAGTGCTAGATACCGTTTATAGACTTCGACATCTTTTGGACTGGCATCTCACACCTCTTTTTCTTTTTAATTTTCTTCTAATTATTATTGTGTAAGTTGTTTATAACATGATTATGGCCTTGGCCTCCTAACAGCTGGCCAGTGGTGCTCCACTTCTACCGAGGATGTGTGAGTGAGGAGTCTCAGGACGGTATATCCTGACTCGGACATGTAGGCCTTTATTGAGCAGGATATACGAGAAACATGTTGGAGCAAATAGCAGTAACACTCCCTCTAACATCTGTGATAACACTGGTCGGTAACACTCTCCTATAACACTATAACCAACACTGAATAATATTTCATAAAATAAAATCCTGGTAACTCACACTAATTATCACACCTTATAATGACATACGAAAACTTCCAAAGTAACAATATGATGACACGAACTGATGCTGATAAGTTATCAGTATTTAAGAACACCATCTGATCAGTGGAGAACGATGGGGAGTCCGAGAGCCAGCTGAGTGAGTACATGAGGAGGAGCTTCTCTACGTGGTGCACCAAAGACACGCTCGGACACATACTACATCTCTTGATTCTAACGTATTCTATAAAAATAATCTTGCAATGTTACCGGAAACTGTTTCCTGGTGGAGTGTTGTAACGTGGCTGTAGCTGTGTGTGTATGGGTGGATGTAAGGACAGCTCATATTACACTGGAAGTGTCCTCAAAACACAAATTAATAACTAGAGTTAACGACTAAATACTTATAAATGTCCTTAAACAAGACTCACAAGTGACCAGAGCCGTGAGAACGAGGCTAAGTTAACTTATGGCAACCTAGAACTATAGAATTAACCAATGAAATTTTATATAAAGGAGGACATATATATATATATACAGTATATTGAGTCTGAAGAACGCCCAACAAAGTCCTCAGTTAGTCATATGCATAAAAGGGGTTGTGTTCAGAATTATAGCTAAAACCATCAGACACTGTTGCCCAGAGAAAGCTTGACCCAGTCTCCCGCTGTGTGGGGATGATGGAAGACTTATCCATAGACGAGTAAGTGAAGTTTTTGTAGCACTGTATGTTGTAACAAGTGACCTGGTGTTTTTCAAGATAAGAATTCTCATACGCGTCCCTCCACTGTATGTGTGATTCTCCCATATAACTATCTCCCATAACACGATCAGTTTGTTAAGTGTCACCAGTGTTACTGGAAAGTAGTAACTAATGGTGAGAATCTAACATATGTTATATACAAACACTCTCCCATTTTCACTATGTTCTCCCCTACCTGGTTAATCTCCCCGTCTCACAGATCCTTCCCGTCTCCCCTTGGTACCTTCCCTCACTCAGTCGCTGACCACAAATAACAAAAGGCCAGTTGGAGATATATAAATATATATATATATATATATATATATATATATATATATATATATATATATATATATATATATATATATATATATATATATATATATTACCAGGCGGTGTTATCATAGGTGTTATAAGTTCACTTGCACACTTCTAAAGTTGTTAATATCACGCCATACATCATAAAGATAACAGACAACAACTAGGCCTAAATTCCTTGCCGACGAGTGTAGTGTTGAAGACTCAGACACAGTACAGGGAGGAGGTAGAAGGAGTGTGTGGGTGAGAGTAGTCGGTGGCCTCTCCTCAGTGCGGCAATATTGTGGCTCAGGGAATAACCTTGCTGTAGTAGGGTGTGTCATACGGAGGCGAATTTTTTTTTTTTGAGTTTGAAAAATCGGCCCATGGTATTAATGATGTAGTTCTATGTGCAGAATTATGTGATATCTTCAGATTTGAAAAGTGTCCATTTTTTGCTAGGTAAATTTTAACTTGAAATCTTATGAAAATTCAGTATTCCCACCCTTTTACCAACACCACTAAATAGCTTATTTAAAGTAAAGTAAATGTATCAGGTTAATTTATCAGGATGAAAATGATCCAGAATAGTGAAACGAATGATCTTGACACATTTATTAAATTTAATATTCCTTTAGAAAACAAAATCATCAAATACAAAAACCGGTTTTACTACTACGACCCGGTGTTGCTGCACACCATAGAGAACATGTCTTTCTTGCTTCTGTTTCTACTCATCACCTCCCTGCTGACCACCTGAGCTCGGATGTAGCCTTCCCTCCTCTCCTGGCTGTACACGTGACTGCTGGCCTCGCTCACTTGCTGTACACAACGCTCTATACTCTGGGTGTGCGAGGGCCAGGCAGGGACATGCATGGGGTTGTCCAGGAAAGCTCTGACTTGAACATTGGTGAGGCTGCAGGTAAGAGGGGGCTCACTGCCAGCCTGGATGTTATCCAGATCTATGAGATCAGTGAGGGTCTTGGCACCTAGATTGACTTCAGGAGTCTTCCTGACAATGAAGGAATCGTCACCAACTGATTCGTCATGCCCAGATCCTCTCATAAGTCTCATATCCAAGATCTTTTTGACTGCCACTCTTCTCTCCTCCTCATCCTTTGTGCAGAGCATTGTCTGCAGAACTGCCTCGGGATGAGCATACCAGGAAGATCTCCTCACAGTCTGCTCCACAATCTGAACAACCTTCCTTGGCTGACTCCTCAGGAGCTCAAGCTGGAAGAGAACATGCCTCGGACCTTCGGAGAGCGATGACTTGACCTTGGTGTTGAACCAATTTGGGAAGTAGACACTCACGATGAATTGGACAATAAGTCTCAGGTTGTGAAGCTGGTTCCCTTTCAGTTTATGATGAGCGACCCAAATTCTGTAGAACCTGAGAGCCGTTGTGAGCCACCTAGAATGTGAGACTGGACCTATCTGCAGGTAAGCAAGTCTATCAGGCATGACCCCAGTTTTGATGACACTGCAAATCATGTAACCATAGTACTGGTCAGTACTCAGGTCGTCAATGACAGTATGTGCATTATAGGGTGTGTCATACGGAGGCGAATTATTTTTTTTTGAGTTTGAAAAATCCGCCCATGATATTAATGATGTAGTTCTATGTGCAGAATCATGTGATATCTTCAGATTTGAAAAGTTTTCATTTTTTGCTAGGTAAATTTTAACTTGAAATCTTATGAAAATTCAATATTCCCACCCTTTTACCAACACCACTAAATAGCTTATTTAAAGTAAAGTAAATGTATCAGGTTAATTTATTAGGATGAAAATGATCCAGAATAGTGAAACGAATGATCTTGACATTTATTAAATTTAATATTCCTTTAGAAAACAAAATCATCAAATACAAAACCGGTTTTACTACTACGACCCGGTGTTGCTGCACACCATAGAGAACATGTCTTTCTTGCTTCTGTTTCTACTCATCACCTCCTGCTGACCACCTGAGCTCGGATGTAGCCTTCCCTCCTCTCCTGGCTGTACACGTGACTGCTGGCCTCGCTCACTTGCTGTACACAACGCTCTATACTCTGGGTGTGCGAGGGCCAGGCAGGGACATGCATGGGGTTGTCCAGGAAAGCTCTGACTTGAACATTGGTGAGGCTACAGGTAAGAGGGGGCTCACTGCCAGCCTGGATGTTATCCAGATCTATGAGATCAGTGAGGGTCTTGGCACAGATTGACTTCAGGAGTCTTCCTGACCCTGGGAATCGTCACCAACTGATTCGTCATGCCCAGATCCTCTCATAAGTCTCATATCCAAGATCTTTTGACTGCCACTCTTCTCTCCTCCTCATCCTTACTGCAGAGCATTGTCTGCAGAACTGCCTCGGGATGAGCATACCAGGAAGATCTCCTCACAGTCTGCTCCACAATCTGAACAACCTTCCTTGGCTGACTCCTCAGGAGCTCAAGCTGGAAGAGAACATGCCTCGGACCTTCGGAGAACGATGACTTGACTTTTGTTGAACCAATTTGGCAAGTAGACACTCACGATGAATTGGAAAATAAGTCTCAGGTTGTGAAGCTGGTTCCCTTTCAGTTTATGATGAGCGACCCAAATTCTGCAGAACCTGAGAGCCGTTGTGAGCCACCTAGAATGTGAGACTGGACCTATCTGCAGGTAAGCAAGTCTATCAGGCATGACCCCAGTTTTGATGGCACTGCAAATCATGTAACCATAGTACTGGTCAGTACTCAGGTCGTCAATGACAGTATGTGCAAGCTCAACGAGTGGAGGGTCAACTGTGATTTTTTCAAAGCTCGGATTTATTTCTAACTCAGTGGCAGAGTCCAGCATCTTGCCAAGAGGACCAGACCATCTGTTGTTTGAAAGAGTCTTGCCATCCAGCTCCTGGATCAGATGTCTGAGTGGCAACTCGTTGGTGTGGAGGTCACAAACAATCCAGACCAGCTTCCTCCCAATCTTCCGCTCTATCCACTGTATGACCCCTCCTTGCCACCCGGTGTTCGTGTTGGTGCTGTCCCCTCCAATGGCCTGCAGGGTCTGGTCTACGTTCCTCTCTCAGAGCCAGTTCACAATGTTATCTGTCACTATCTCAGCTGGTTTCCTGATGTCATCTTTCTCTGGAGTGAAATGCCACAAATACTTCCCTCCTGGTTCACTGCAGCAGGAGTAGTGTTCCTCCTTCACCATGGCAGGGAACAACTTGTCAGAATCTCCAACTTTCATGAACACTTTAGTGTCATCCCTTCTCCTATCAAAGAACAAACAATTGATTCCATTTTCTCTTATCCCCTTATCAAACTCCTCTTCTAGGTTACTGACAAGTTTCTCCTGAGCTCTCCTTACTTTGTTATGATCTATCACCAGGTGAACATCATCAGGTGTTATCAAAACCACCGTCAATCCAGGCAGCTGTTGTTATCTCTGCAGTTTCTCTGAGACCAGTGTGGTGTCAGAGGCTGGCCAGTAGTTTATGCCTGACATCTTTCCTATTTCAGAATCTTATGCCTGGAAGGTTTGGGATCATTATTTTCTCTGCTAGTGGGGACAAAGTCACCATTCTCCTGGTCAGCACTCGGATTCAGCCAAGGGGAAAAGCCATTAAATTTCAATTGCTTGACTCCAATCATCGGCCTTTTTTACCTCACCCTGGGCCTTCTCAAGTCTCTTTTCCTCGGCAACTCTTCTCCTCTTCTGTCTCTCTGTGGCAGCCCCCTGTCTCTTGGACTCCGGAATATCTTGGCTAGAAATCATGAGAGCCCCTATACTGCCAGTCTTCTCTCTCTGTGCTTTGACATATGCCAGTTCGATCACAGGAATCTTCAGTTCACGTTTGCAAATACAGGAGATGTGGGCCTCGGATTTACAGTCACGATCGCATCCAAACTCAGGACAGAGAACAATTGGGCACTTGCAAGTAATTATGTCAAATAACTGGTCCAGTTGTTAGCAAAGCTGTCCTTAACTGCAAGTTTTCCTCTCCCAAGAGATATCTCTTGCCTTTCCCAACTGGCTAGCAGTCTTCACTAATCTTCTTCTGACTTGTTAGTATCGGAGGCTTGAACTGAGCGTTAGCCAGAGTAAATGTGCCAAGACAGCTTTGGCTGCATCACTGGCATGTCTTTGTTTGTAAGTTCTTTGGTTCTTTTCACTGATTTGCCCATTAAACACCGTATCTCAAAGCATCTCTCAATGTAGGCAACCTTGACCAGGAGCTCTCTCCCAGGACCCAAGATAGTGACTGAGATGGCTGGATTTTGGTTCCCTGTCCTGGACACACAAGCAGTCATCGCAAATATTATCAACTTATAAATGCATCAGAATCTGAAACAGAAAAAAATATTGTTAGTTGGGTTGTTAAAGAATGAAGTCAGAAAGCAATGTTCACTATTTAATTGTAATGCACTAATGCAACTGTACGTTAGATTTTCGATAAATTTCACGCTAAAATGTACCTAGCAAAAGGTTGCAAAATATTGAAACTGAAATTATTTTCTGTTTATATACACTAAAATCTACCAAAAAAGTGATGGGCCATTAGCTTTAGCTGATCTTCCCTCCTATGACACACCCTATTAACTAGTACAGGTTAATACACTTAAAATGTACTCCCCTGGATTCACCCTCGAGATATACCCATCCTAACCTAACCTAATCTAACCTAACCTAACCTAATCTAATCTAACCTAACCTAACCAAACCTAATTCCGGCCAAATCAGACTTATATTGTTATTACCGATAAAGATACTTAAGGAATTGAATTAATAATCTGAGAATAAAATTTTTGTCTCAGGTAACACGTTATGTGTCTTACCTGTCAGACTCGTTCTAATTTCAGGTTGGCAAATTCCTCCGCCTCGCCACAGCATTATCCTCGCCTCGCCATAACAGTCCCCTGCCTCGCCATAACAGTCCCCATCCTCGCTACAACAATCCCTTACCTCGCCAAAACAAAATTTCCCGCCTCGCCACAACCATTTCTTTACCTCGACACAACAGAATAACTCTCCTCACCACAACAGTTCCTCGCCTCGTCATTACAGCTCCCTATTTCGCCATAACAGTTCTCTACCTCGCTACAATAGAGTTCCTTGCCTCGCCAAAACAGTCCTTCTCGTATTACCGTGTTTACAAATGCCACACGGACATACAGACCCATCGAGGAACGCACAGACAGATCCACTGACGGAGACACAAACGGAAACACAGACAGCTGCATAAACGGACGTATAGAGGGACGCAGAGACAGACGCATAGACGGGTGCAGAGACAGAAATACAGACTGAAAACATAATACTTGCATAAGTGTTCCTGCAGGTAATGAGAACATATTGTTACCTTAAGTGAGTTTATAAATAACACACACACACACACACTGAAGATCAGTCACTCAGGCTGTTTATCTCACCTGATGATCAAACACTCTAATGCTATTTGGAAGGTTGGATTAGGTTAAGTTGGGTTAGATTAAGTTAGGGTAGTTTAGATTAAGATAGATCAGGCTTTGTTAGGCTAGCTTAGGATATATTATACTTGATTAGGTTAGGTTAGGTTAGGTTAGGTTA
>NW_024730554.1:0-18551 GCF_018991925.1 Homarus americanus
TTAGGTTAGGTTTGGGTGCATTGGTTAGTTTAGGTAAGCGTGGGACATGTTAAGTTAGGTTAGGTTAGGTTGGTTTAGGGTTGGTTAGATTAGTATGGATTCGGTTTGGGTGGAACAGGTTAAGGTGGGTTTGGGTGGATCAGATTAAATTAGGTTTAAATGTAACTCTTAATACTAACAAGACAGAGATCTGTTGGTGTACTTGGAGAAGAGACGGTGTAGCTGTGTGCAGCCCCGCGGTCAACGCTCCATAAAATTTAGTGATCTCATTTTTAAATGGTGTAAAATGTACAGTATATGAAGGTGGGTCCCTACAACCCTCCTAATGGTCGCGTCTCTGTTTGAAGGTCGTGTTAATATCTCGTCATTACTTACGGTTTATCTCCAGTATAATATTACGATGTAAATCACTGTGTACCATTACTAAGTCCAGTTTATTTTAGTGAGTATTTGAAAAATAGGTTGATGCAGCTCATATGATGCAGCTCATATGATGCAGCTCATATGATGTAGCTTATAATGATGCAGCTTATAATGATGCAGCTCATATGATGCAGCTCATATGATGCAGCTCATATGATGCAGCTCATAATGATGCAGCTCATAATGATGCAGCTCATATGATGCAGCTCATAATGATGCAGCTCATATGATGCAGCTCATATGATGCAGCTCATATGATGCAGCTCATAATGATGCAGCTCATAATGATGCAGCTCATATGATGCAGCTCATATGATGCAGCTCATATGATGCAGCTCATAATGATGCAGCTCATAATGATGCAGCTCATAATGATGCAGCTCATAATGATGCAGCTCATAAAAATTATGATGGAGCTCATCATCCACAAGTGTTTTAGGAAGGAATATTTGGAGTATTGTCCTCTACTGTTTCTCTGTTAACTTAAAGTGATCAATAATTTGACAGAAGAAAGTTAGCGGGATGACTATACCTTTATACAAAAATATTCTTGTTTTTATTTGTTTAAATATGTTTGGTTGTGTGGCCAGCGACGTGCTCGGTTATGGCCGCCACCAACAGTATTAGAGGACCTCTGGTATACAGAGACATTCACAGTATACCAACACTATGTTACAGTCATCTTCCTCTTAGTACAGTTCTTTATCAAACACCAAAAATATTGTTTGTAGTGCCATGGATAATAATAATGACATGTAAATTAGACAGTTAAGTTCATCCGTTTGTCATGACAGCGAGTACAGTAATTATTAGTGAAAATGTTTGAGGCTAATTCATATCACTTTTGAAAATAAGTTCAGCTTAAATCTTTCCATTCACTTAAGTGTTCAGTAACATTTCAGAATTAGATAAATCAATACATAAGAAATCCGCGTTATATTTCCGATAATATCAGACGTCAATTGTCAGTGAATAAATATTTTGAATGTTTATCTTTCTGATACAAATTATACATTGACTGCATCACTTAGTACACTGACACATGTCTGGCTGTTTATTTGTGGTTGAATTTACATAAAAACTTATATAATTCACAAGAGCTTCCCCATTCTAGGAGTTAAGAAAATCGTAAGAAACAGCGCAAATATGATTGATATTCATGAACATAAAATAAAACAATTATATTTGGATGCAGGACCAATTTTATCACCTAACTAAATGGTCTAATTGTTTTCCTGTTGCTAAGCTTATCATTGAAGACGTCTCCAAATAAAAGTGAATAATTGTAGTCTGAAGAACATCTGTATATACTGTAGAACAACAAATACAAAGATACTATGATACATTATACACTATCATAATGCAAGTAAATCACTGTAGGTTTACCCATTTTCTCAACGCATAATATTTACTCCCAAAAAGAAAACGGATCCACGGATATGTACTGTACAACATTCACCTCAGCACCAATCTGCCTTCCTTAATCAATTCTAATCATCTCCAATATCTGTTCTATGGTCTGGATCACCTCTGCTTGACGTTCCTGGGTCAGAATATATATTGAGGCTCTTGTAGATATGACTGTGTGTTATATTCACGTCATTAATGTTGCCTTGCAATATCTCGGCGTATGTGGGTCAATATGGCACCGTCGATTATGCCAAATATAGTCGTAATATATCGGTTATTTTCGCGTTTTAAGGATGTTTTGTTAAAGGAAAACATATTGAATTAAAGTATTTTGATAAAGCTGGTTGTTTGTTAGGTATGGAGAGAAGTAAACCTTTGTTTTAATAGATCACATTACTAGGTGTGTTAACAGCCAGTATGGGCCATTGAGTTTGTTATTATATTTACCACTTTAGATAAAGCTTAGTGAGGAATATCAATCGAGTATCATACTTAGGGCTAAAGGCTGGCGAGTGTGAATAGTGAGGTTTTTGTTGTTGTCCCTCCCTCTCTCACCTCGTTGTGTTGACGGCAACTCCATACCATACACAAACAGCTGGACGAGATGGACTCCCGGCCGGCCACCCTCCATCACTTGAGATAAACCGCTACTACTTTGATCACAACAACACGCTGATGTGATCTATTTTGTTGGAATCTATCATCAGTTAGTGACTAATATGGCCAGTCGGTATTACTGTATAACAATTAATACAGTGACCTGAAGCTGTCATAGGTACGAGTATGTTATAAGATTATGGAGACAAAATATTTATGTTTGTTCAGACACACTGTTACAGCACTAAGGAACTCAGGTGTCACTAATTATTATTATATTCTTTATTTACCAGAAGGTTTTAGGATAATAAGTTCCTCACAGCCATGCTTCCTAACTCCACAGTTTAGGTGGAAATTGTCAAAGGAGCTTCAAAGGCTCTGAATCCTCAATTTAATTTGAATCAGACAGCGGTAGGACAAGGAACAAGGAAGACACGAGGAAGGTCATGATTTGGGTCAGGAGCTCTTCATGGACTTCCCGAGATACACACACTCCAAAAAGTATCTTTACGGAGCAGTCCAATGAATTTCCAAATGAACACCGTGACTCCTGTTGTCTCGGTAGGGTTGTCAAGGTGATTCATCCCTTGTGTTTGTCTCACACGAAATGTTTAAGATACTTGTATGAGTGTGTGTACACTATATCTTGAGACTCATCAAGACGAAGAACAAAGCTCAAAGGGATTAATTTCCAGTGCCAATTTTTTGGAAGAAACATAAGAATTAAAGAATATAAATTATACCAATGATTCTTTATTTTCAACCGAAAAATAAAATGGTAGTTTTAACAAGAGAAGGGGAGGGGGAAAAGGGGGAGGAAGGGAGGAAAAGGGGAAGAGAGGGAGGAAAAAGGGGGAAGAGGGTCATTTCTGGAGGTGCTCGCGGTCTTCTCGTACAGTATACGACACTGCCCCGCCAAGCACCGCCTGCGGGATATTACTTTAACAGTTTTGGACTAAATTTTGATCTTACTTCTGTACAGTGAATTGTGGCGATATCTGTTGCTAAAAGGAGATTATTATTATTATTATTATTATTATTATTATTATTATTATTATTATTATTATTATTATTATTATTATTATTATTATTATTATTATTATTATTATTATTATTATTATTATTATTATTATTATTATTATAGGAAGGATTAAATCTTAAGATGTAAAAAGAATGATCATCCTTCGAGAGGAATTTAGTGATTAAGACGTGAATTTGATCAGTATTATAAACTAAATATAAATTGTTTATGTGTTGTAGGTATTTATGGCGGGATGACTCTTACAAACGTTACATCCCAGAACAAAAGTCTTCATCATAAATGGTTACGAGTAAAGAAGACATAAATGTGTCTATTGATGCTACTCAATTAAGCTGATGTGAACAGGTAAATGAGAGATGCCATCATCATTTTACGGAGAAATGTTGAAATGTTAACACAGACACGAGAGTCACTCATTAACGTCATCAAACAAGGCACTTCAACAAACGGTCGCCGACACTTACGGGCAACACAAATTGTTTTTCAGCCAACAGCGTAAGTTATCAGCGAGGTAATTAAAGTAGGGTAGTGAGTCACCTGACGTGATAACACCTGGCGCTACACCTGTACTACTGTTGTTATTGTGGCTCTCCGGTGTGTGTGTGTGTGTGTGTGTGTGTTGGGGAGGGGGGGGTGAGGTAGGGATAATTTGTAACCACTTTCGTGGTCGTCTTCACAAGAAGTTTTGGGAATACAGTTATTGTTGTGTGCTGTCAGTACTGGTAATAACGACGTTTACTTTACAATACATTATTGTTGTATCACTACATAGGAGACGAGGTTGCTTCTATATAACTTTAGTGTATTAACCAACATACAACCATTGACTCTCGGTGTTTATAAGATCCTACAAGCTCTACAGTCCTTATGACCAAAACAAAATACAACGTTAGAGATATTAGTCCAGTGAGGTGTTGTGGACAGGTGGGTGAGGCGCCCTCCATCAAACACAACACTCTCAGATATACATCGTTCTCGATAGTCGATATATGGAACACTTCAAATATTGGCACCAAAACAACTCTCCGTACTCAGCTATCAGACACCACAGCCAGGCAGGCGGTCACTATAAGTCAGACTCCTCAATCTAGTGTTTACTGTACAAAAACACTTACTATAGTGAGGTAGAGGAAGGCTTCATACACACACATGAAGGCCACATGTTGACGGCCCGTGCAAAATAACTTGACAGAAATGCCATTAAAAGATTTTAATTTATTCTTCTGTATAAAGAAAGAAAATATTTGGTCAACGTGTGGTACCCATGTTGACTTATAGAGATGAGGCCAAGAGGTTAAATGAACATACCTGTATTATATATACTGAACTGATGAGAGATGTCTTCATCCTGCAGTGGATTTATACTGACTCATCATCATCACCATCATGAATATAGAAATACATACACATATACAATACATCCACTACACACACACACACACACACACACACACACACACACACACACACACACACAAGCACACTACTACTACTACTTTGCTGTCACTCGGAATCGAGTATGATGATCATCCAGCTATGATACAATGATATGAGTTATTAAGGATGTCACCTACGTTGGTGAGTTCTGAGGTGACTAAAGAGGCCGATACGGGACCGGCAGGGTCGATCACAGATGTTGCACAAGTGGGGGCTACATCTAGTGCGGGAGGGGCGGCGGCAGCGTCTTTCCGGCGTTGGCGCTTGTCAGCCTCGTTATGCAGTCAGGCTAACCCGAAAGTATTGACACCTTGTGTGGTGCTCCTCCAAGCGTTACGGTGTGGAGTAATCATCTGCCAGGTGAAGGGGTCGATTTGGCACTTTTCACACACACACACACACACACACACACACACACACACACACACACACATATATATATATATATATATATATATATATATATATATATATATATATATATATATATATATATATATAAATATAAAATGTGTTTTAGGGAGGAATAATAATAATAATAATAATAATAATAATAATAATAATAATAATAATAATAGGTGTTGACTTACCACACTATAGAGGCTGGTCACTATACAGTGCTCACGGGCTCCTACGTTTAAGAAATAATTATGAAGGTATTTTAGGTAGACTAATGTTATTGAATTATCTTGTATCTTTATATATTGGTTAATACAGGAGGGTGACACACTAGTGTTTACTAGGGAGTTAAACACACACACACACACACACACAACATACACACACACATACACACACACACACACACACACACACACACACACACACACACACACACCAGACTTTAACCTGAACCTAGTGCACACCAGACTTTAACCTGAACCTAGTGGAGGTCTTTTGACCAGTGATGCATACAGTGGTGGCCAGTCACCGTGAACTGCCTCTGGACCCAGCCAGCGCCAGGTGCCTGTAGTCCTGGTACAGTGTTGCCTCCGGGAGCTTCTACTACACTATTACACACACGATTTGTTAACTAATTTCACTGGTCGACAGGAATGAGAGCTTTAATACTGCAAACAACTAATGGTGGTTATCTAGTTCATTAGTAAATGAGTATAAGTATTGTATTTTACTAAAGAATGTGAGTATAATGTAACCCTTCTGTTGTCTTGTTCTTGTTTATAAACCTCAGTTCCAACCAGTTGCTTCCATACTACATTATTATTATTATTATTATTATTATTATTATTATTATTATTATTATTATTATTATTATTATTATTATTATTATTATTATTATTATTATTATTATTATTATTATTGTTATTATTATTATTATTATTATTATTATTATTATTATTATTATTATTATTATTATTATTATTATTATTATTATTATTATTATTATTATTATTATTATTATTCACCCGGACAGTAACCTTTCACACATCCATACCATCTGGCAGAGGTTTGCCATATATGGTCTTTCGTCCTTGGTCTCTTTAATTCCTTCCTTTTTACCTGGTCGTATAGTGCAGGTCATTCTGGACGGTCTTTTCTCAACTCGTCTCCCTCATAATGCTGGAGAGACTCAGGTGTTCCGTCTCAGCACCAACATTTGTTTACACATTAATGAGCTTCCTTCAGTGACAAACAACTCTATTCACTCCTGTGTAGATGACTCAACCCTCCGGAGATCCTTCTCTTTGACTGTCTCCGTCTCACCTGATGAGATTTTGACTGCCAGACCTCAAAGGTAGACAGTAGTTGAGTAAGTTGCCTCCCACTTGGCTTCCTTCAGAACTAAGAAAACAATATTTGGCAACAAATAACTTTTGACAGCGCCATCATCCCAGCACCACACAACATTGAGATTTTAAGCCTCACCTTTACTTCAGGTCTTGTCACGAAAAATTTAATCAGTAAAATAGCCGAACCTTAACTCACCAGTGTAACTTTATTAGTGTAACTCTTGTTCTCTCCCAGACATGTTACTGCTGTTGTGTGATGTTGGGAGACTTCTTTTGTGTTAAAAAATCATGAAATTATTGTTATTTTTTATAATTTTATTATTATTTCTACATTATTGTTACTTTTCACTATTATCATTTTTATTTGTGTTGCGAATACTGTTATTCTCTTTTATTTTGCTATTATTAATTATGATTTGTGTTTTATTGCCATTAATATTATTAATGTTATCATTTCACGAGTTGTCAGGTGGATTTAGTGTAACATTGTAGCGTCACAGTTCCTGGCGTTTCTTCGCTGCTACAAAAAGGTAAAGCTGTCTGTAGTAGAGGAAGTGTTGCTGTAGAGACAAACACTCTGTGTTACCTGGGTGTTGGACGTCGTCTTGGACAGTTAAGTCATCATTGACCTAAGGAGGTTAACCTTCCCGTTGCCGTCTTCAGGGCCCACTGGAGGGGTGGTCTGTTTATTTGTCTTTCTTGCTGTCCGGGTGATATCTAAGGCACGTATTTTTTTTCTAGTTCTTCTCATCAGTTGGATCAACTCCTGACCTCTGCATGTGAACAGGGATCGCTATCACCGCGCCTGTTAACAAACAGAGGTCCAGGGTTCGATTTCCGACTAGTGAGGTATTGTTTTTGTGTATGGAAGTCCACGTGCTATATGGACTGATGAGATACAGTATACAATTATGTAGCCTCGTGATTCCTAGCTGGATTCGGTAAAATGCTTCTCCGACCACGTAGTTGGCACGGGCAATCCCCAATGGAGGTTCACGGCGCTTAACAAGCACGATGAACAGGCTTTGTGTGGAATATAACAAAGCCTAGGATTGCTTTTGTTGTCCTTGTGGCGCGGTGGTAGCGATCCCTGTTCACACGCAGAGGTCCAGGGCTCGATTCCCAACTAGTGAGGTATTGTTTTTGTATATGGAAGTCCACGTGCTATACGGACTGATATATATATATATATATATATATATATATATATATATATATATATATATATATATATATATATATATATATATATTCAGGTGAGTACTACCCTGAAGATGTGAATTACACGAAAGGCTAGAACTTGTGTTTTTCTTTTCCTTGTGGTTATCAGTATATACCTAGATCACGCGCACCTTCAGTGATTTATTGGTATATATATATATATATATATATATATATATATATATATATATATATATATATATAATGTCTCCGTGTTCAATAACTAGAAGAACAAGTCCACTATTCGAACCATCATTCGTTGAACAACTCGAAGCTTATAATATCTAATCAGACGGACAGTATCTCCAAAATAGTATCAATAGTATCTGCCAGGATGGGTCCGATGACTTCCGAAATGTTACATGCAACTCGAGATGTCCCGGGAGGGTTGGTGTGCGTGGCTCTGTGGCTTACTGATCCTACTACATTTGGTCGCCGAACATCATATGAATTACGCCGAAATAAATACACATTGCATTACTTACGTTAAACTATATATCATAGTAAATCCATGTCCCAATATGTATCATCCGTGGTCTCATAATGTTTCATACAGAGTGTGGACAGATACTTTTTTTGAGATACTGTACTGTACATACCAAGTAACCAGATGTAGTCATGGATACGATTTCAGCATAATCCGCCAGGTTTCAATATTCTTATGCCAAAGGCGGGAAGATACTTGTTTCTAAGACTGTACACTTCTGTTTTTTAAAGACCTGCGGGAGGTACTACCGCCTGGGAAGATATTGGAAGCATAATGTGTTGTCTAATGGTAGACCCTGCTGCCATATGGCATCACGAAAATTGTGACCAAGTCCCAGGTTGCTGATCTGACTTTCTGTCTCATTAACACAATTGCAGGGTCTCAATTGTTTCTCTTACTATTGACAACACAACATACATATATCGTTTCTCACTATTGATCTTTTTTTTTTAATTTCTTTATGGTTCTTTATTATTATTATTATTACAGTGTTGTTATTATTTTTATTGTTATCATTACTATTTTATATTTTATTTTTAATTTTGTATTTTGTATTCTAAATTTTATTTACTATGGATTATTATTTGTATTATTATTATTATTATTATTATTATTATTATTACATTTTCGCCCCCGATGCCCCGATGTGGGTCAGTGACCTGTGCTCGGGTGGGCTAATCCCCGTAAAAAAAATTATGTATACAGTGTAGGTTAGGCCTACACCGCACATTGAATCTTGAACGTGACACTGAACCTAATTAATCAACAGTTTATCGCGACATTTATAATTGTTGAAGAGAAACTGGAGCCTCAATCACTTTTTTTTGCAACCGTTATACATTTAGATAATATATACAGGTATATTATTATTATCCATCCGTAAACTAACAAAGACTCATACATATTTACTTACAATACTGTTTCATAATTAAAGTGAAAAGTTGACATATATTTGTGCTACACTTGGTTTAAGGTTTATCTCTGGTCTATACAGTGAGAGGCGGACCATTGGCTTACTAACATCGATAAATTCTTCAGGCTATCTCCCCAGGTCCTCTCTGCTCTCCCTCACTCTTCTGTCTTGCCTCACTTTCTCTTTGTCTCGAGACAGAGTGCCCAGCATCTCCAGGAACTTACTTTGGCGTTTACATAAATCTCTTTAATTATCTTTGTAAATTGTCAGAGAAAAGAAACATTTGTCTCATGCTGGTGTAGTGGATCTGGCCCACCACACCTCTCTCACCCCACCTGGCCCACCACACCTCTCTCAACCCACCTGGCCCACCACACCTCTCCCACCCCACCTGGCCCACCACACACCTCTTCTCACCCCACCTGGCCCACCTCACACCTCTCACCTCATCCATGGCCCACCACACACCTTTCACCCCACCTAGCCCACCACACCTCTCTCCCACCCCACCTGGCCCACCACATCTTTATCACCCCACCTGGCCCACCACACCTCTCTCAACCCACCTGGCCCACCACACTTCTCCCACCCCACCTGGCCCACCACCTGGTCCACCACATCTCCCTCACCCTATCAGTGATTTTGGCCAGGTGACGTCATCAGATGAAAGTTGTTGTTAGTTTAGATCTTGTTCAACGACCTCTTGTGTTACCGTCTCTGACTCGTGTATTATCATAGGGACCAATAGTACCTTTAGTCATCAACACCTTCTGTACACTCAGTAAACAAGGCTGAATGACTTAGGTGATAAAGATAATAATGTCAATAGATTCATTTGTACTGCTCGAAAAAACAAAAAACAAAACACTAAGAAAAATAAGTTGATTATAAGATCATCAGTTTTATTTGTGTGTTTTATCTATTCATGTTTTGTTGTTTCTAAATTTTTTATTAATGATATTATTTTATATTTCTAAATGTTAAGTTTAAGATATTCCGTATTTACCAAGACAGCTTCTACCACTGTGTTATAATTGTCAGTGTAAAGTTATTGGTAGTGATACAGAGGTGAAGAACACCTTAAATAGTGGATACATTAGTGGCGGACCAGCAACTGGTGAACATTATTACGCACTTTTTACCTCTTATGGTTTAGGAGTTTGACTCAACACCAATATTGTTGTAGTGAGTCTTATGTTATTATGAGGGACTCACCTTACGTCTCTCAGATTGGTTCTCGATATAATGTTAATTAATGGAGCATAAGTCGTCCGTGTCAATGACCATAATAGAATAAAATATAAATACAGCTTCAAATAATATTCCCGAAAATGAAGATACTGAACTTAATCCTTCATAACATAATGAAGGACTCACAGAGGCAAATGCTTCCACCAGTCAGGTGGGTTTAGGTGTTACTGTAGTGTTATTGTCCACTATCATAATTTATTACTCATTTCTTCGTATTATTAGAAACTTGTGACGAAAAATGAGACCAAAATCTAAAAAACATTTTATCTTTTACTTATCAATACGTTATCATGTAATTAAATACCATTATGCGTATTGGTAAAAGTTTATCCTAAAATATTTGCTTTTGTCTTTAATATGAATTTTAAGGAATATTAACAACGGGAGAACCAATATGTGGTAACTCTAGAAGTAACAAACAACATATATGAAAAGTTTGTGTGACTGTAAATACCTTTAATATTTACCTTTAATATTTACCTTTAATATTTACCTGTTGAGAGAATGTGGATTAGTTAATTTATCTCTCTGTTGTGAGCATGTGTGAGTCTTGGTGTTGGTGGCTTTAAGAGCGGTCATAAAAAACTGGAAATGTCGAGTTTGATGACCATTGGCAGGACGGTTATGGCTGAAATATTTAACCATTGAGAAATTATATCGAAGGTGAAGACGCTGACGAACTGAAATAAATCATAATTAACAAAATCTCACGATCGAGTTTGGTGTCTGGCAATTAAATAACAGTTTAATATTTAAAGAAAGAGTGAAGGTGGTGACTGTTGACGATATATCTTAGAAAAATGGCTGACTCAGGTGATGAAGTAAACATGTGGGTTGGTTACTGCCAGGGAGAGAACTAATTAAATTTAGATGTAAAATTTTGTTAAATGTTCAAGTAAAAAAAACAATAAGAAGATTTTTTCGTTAGGTTCTCCTCACAGCTGTCGACGCCTTATGCTTCTACACCAAATAAAAGATTGTGTCTCTAGCCATGAGGTTTCCTGTAAAGAACTTTGTTGATAATAGTTTAAGATAAAATAGTGGTCATTAGGGGTAACAGGAAGGTTACTTATCGCTTCCTCGCATTAAACCTCCGCTAAAACTTTAACCATTAATGTTAAAGGTGGAGGCTGAGTGAGGCCACGAGGTAAACACTGATACTCCAGCCTCCAGTGACAATCCAGCCTCCAGTGACAATCCAGCCTCCAGCAATACTCCAGCCTCCAGTAATACTCCAGCCTCCAGTAATACTCCAGCCTCCAGTAATACTCCAGCCTCCAGTAATACTAGAGCCTCCAGTAATACTCCAGCCTCCAGTGATACTCCAGGTGGTACTCCAGCCTCCAGTGATACTCCAGCCTCCAGTAAGTCTCCAGACCTTCAGTAATACTCCAGCCTCCAGTAATACTCCACCCTCCGGTAATATTCCAGCATCCAGTGATACTCCAGCCTCCAGTAATACTCCAGCCTCCAGTAATACTCCAGCCTCCAGTGATACTCCAGGTGGTACTCCAGCCTCCAGTGATACTCCAGGTGGTACTCCAGCCTCCAGTGATACTCCAGCCTCCGTGTCTCCAGCCTTCAGCCAATACTCTAGCCTCCACCTAATACTCCAGCCTCCAGTAATACTCCAGCCTCCAGTAACCTCCAGCCTCCAGTAGCCTCTGGCCTCAGTGATGCTCCAGCCTCCAGTAATACTCCAGCCTCCAGTAATACTCCAGCCTCCAGTAATTCTCCAGCCTCTATTAATACTCCAGCCTCCAGTAATATTCAGCCTTTCCAGTGATACTCCAGCCTCCAGTAATACTCCAGCCTCCAGTAATAATCGAGCCTCCAGTAATACTCCAGCCTCAAGTGATACTCCAGCCTCCAGTGATACTCCAGCGTCCAGTAATACTCCAGCCTCCAGTAATAATCCAGCCTCCAGTGATACTCCAGCCTCCAGTGATACTCCAACCTCCAGTGATACTCCAGCCTCCAGTGATACTTCAGCCTCCAGTAATACTCCAGCCTCCATTAATACTCCAGCCTCCAGTGACACTCCAGCCTCCACTAATACTCCAGCCTCCAGTGATACTCCAGCCTCCAGTGATACTCCAGCGTCAATAATGCTCAGCCATCAGTAATACTCCAGCCTCAAGTGATACTCCAACCCTCCAGTGATACTCCAGCCACCAATACTCCAGCCACCAGTGATACTCCAGCCTCCAGTAATACTCAGCCTCCAAAAGTAATACTCCGGCCTCAGTAATGCTCCAGCCGCCAGTGATACTCCAGCCTCAGTGATCTCAGCCTCAGTAATTCTCAGCCTCAGTGATATCCAGCCTCCCAATGTCTCCAGCCTCCAGTGATACTCCAGCCTCCAATGTCTCCAGCCTCAGTGATACTCAGCCTCCAGTAAGCCCTCCAGCCTCAATGTGCTCCGCTCTATTAATAATCAGCCTCAATGTCTCCAGCCTCAGTGATGATACTCTCCAGCCTCCAGTGATACTCCAGCGTCCACCTAATACTCAGCCTCAATGCTCCAGCCTCCAGTAATACTCAGCCTCCAGTGATACTCCAGCCTCCAGAAATACTCCAGTCTCAGTGATACTCAGCCTCAAAGTGATACTCCAGCCTCCAGTAATACTCCAGCCTCCAGTAATACTCCAGCCTCAAGTGATACTTCAGCCTCCAGTGATACTCCAGCCACCAGTGATACTCCAGCCTCCAGTAATACTCCAGCCTCCAGTGATTATCCAGCCTCCAGTGATACTCCAGCCTCCAGTAATACTCCAGCCTCCAGTAATACTCCAGCCTCCAGTGATACTCCAGCCTCCAGTGATACTCCAGCTTCCAGTGATACTCCAGCCTCCAGTAATACTGCAGCCTCCAGTAATACTGCAGCCTCCAGTAATACTTCAGCCTCCAGTTATACTTCAGCCTCCAGTTATACCCCAGCCTCCAACAGAAGTGCCTGATAAACCATTCTCTCTCTCTCTCTCTCTCTCTCTCTCTCTCTCTCTCTCTCTCTCTCTCTCTCTCTCTCTCTCTCTCTCTCTCTCTCTCTCTCTATCTCTCTCTCTCTCTCGTACTTGACACGTGGTTAATAGTATGAACTACCAAATGTGGATAATTTAAACATAGTAATATTGATAACAGGAAGGACAACCATACGTGTTATCTCTCTGACGTCACCTTTATATTCCCAGACAGCTTGATAACCCAGCAGCAGCTTCCAGTGCATCGTAAAATTTATGGCCAGAGTGAGATATAAATCCTTATGTCCAACTTTGTCACTGGAAATGTAAAATATAAATGACTGGTCTGAGGAAGTGAGTTGATGTAACAGTTCGAGATGACGTTGTTTTGGTCGTGAGCTTCGGAACAGCCACAGCTACTGAAGGGAAACTTTATAACACTTAACCAACTGTTGTGTTAGAAAGACGTACTGTAAGTTTCATCTATAATATTATGCGAAGACATGTTACAACTGTGATAAATATGTTTATACTCACTCCTGCTTATAAGTTTATTATAGTAATCATATTTATATAAATAAAATCAATGACGAATGAAGAATAAAGAAGAAGGAAGAAGGAAGGAGGACGAAGAAGAAGAGGAAGACATAATAAGTAGAAGAAGAAATAGCAGTTTAAGTGGAATACAAATATTAATTTCCCTTTCATTCTCGCTGAAGAATCTTGCTTCCCTATGACACAGTTCACCTCCAGAGAGCCTCAGGAGCCAAACGAACCATAAACAAACTAAGAATCATAGACAATATATCACACTACCTAAGCCAATTCATCATTAACACTATCATTAAACACTTTACGTTCCTCAATACCTGTGGGTATTTTTTACAGTAAACCAACAACTACGATTCTGTACAGTCTGAGATTAAATATCACCTATTAGACTAGGTTATATATCATGTTTTGTACCTTTCCGTCTGAGGCTGTATATTTCCCCTTTGTGGGTAATCTTCCAAACTACTTAACATACATTAGTCTTATTTATTTTTAATAAATGAAAGGTTGCAGCTGATTGTATCGTCGTGATGGGGGAAAAGGAGGAGGGGGAAGGGGGGAGGGTTGTGGGAGAGGTGAGGTGAAGTGAGGAAAGGGAGAGGAGCCGGAGCTGGTCAAAGGCACTGTTTTACCCGCCTTATTGGGTTTTCATGTCAAGGAGCACACACTGACAGTGGCATCTTCATGATTCTGTTAGTGGCACCTCTTTTGACCTGGATGGAGCAGAAATGGCATCCTTCCTGACCTTGATGAGGCAGCCAGTGGCACTCCCCCTAACCTTTATGAGGCAGCCAATAGCACTCCTCCTAACCTTTATGAGGCAGCCAATAGCACTCCTCCTAACCTTCATGAGGCAGCCAATAGCACTCCTCCTAACCTTTATGAGGCAGCCAATAGCACTCCTCCTAACCTTTATGAGGCAGCCAATAGCACTCCTCCTAACCTTTATGAGGCAGCCAATAGCACTCCTCCTATCCTTTATGAGGCAGCCAATAGCACTCCTCGTAACCTTTATGAGGTAGCCAATAGCACCCACCCTTATGCTGATATCAAGAACCGTCTAATAATAAACTTCAGATCCTCGTGGATCAAATCTTGCCGACATCTTATAGAAGTAAATCTTATAGTATTGTGAAAACTCTTATGACCCATACTGTAGTGTTCGTCTTATTTGTCTCGCTATCAAGAAGTTCAGTTTTCTGTTACGGTGGAGAGACGCCAGTTACTCACCGTGGGGAGTTTATGGAGTTTTACTTGATGGAATGTTCACGTTAGGTATGACTCAAGCTTAGTTGTTTACATTCTTTACTGTAGAGACCAACTATGGTATGAACAAAGGTGACAGCCATGATCTAACACTGGATGAAGCTGTATTACACAATAAGAATGATATTTTTCTCACTACATTAACGTGTGTTGACTTGTACCTGTTGAGGTGAGTAAAGCAATGATAATGGCAAGAGGTGAAGGACCTATTTGTGTAATATTTTGATTGTGGCTCCATGGAGGAATAAAAAATAAACAATAAACAAAGTGATAAGAAATACAGTGTGTAGATGTGTATAGATTTAAATAATTGGATTTTCCTTACAAAGATATCAGCTATAAATACTTTACCATCTGTCTAAAGTCTAAAAGCATACTGTATATTGGTTAAAAATCGGATGTGTTGATTGCAGTTCGGAAATCTTTATTCCTGAAATCTAAAGCTCATAAACTTTTCCAGGTGCAATCAAACTCCATTTTAGATTCAGACATATCCCGGCTCAGCCTCCCTCCTCCCAGCCTCAGCCAGATATAATCCATCCATTAGACACTCAAACTAAACAGAAATATCAGAGTGTGATTTATCAGTTCCATCTGGTGTGGTTAGGTTAGGTTAGGTTAGGTTTGAAACTTTGAAAAGATTTCCTCCAATTTCTTTTCACACACCACAACCCAAATGTTCAGCATCACTTACTTCCCATCAGTGTGCTGCAGTATCTGAAATAACTGAGGTATTTGTGCCTTTTCCCAAACAAAAGACTTGTATTTGGATTTCACAGAATGCATTTAAACATTTAGTCCACATAGAGCTAACAGACAAACCGATACCATCAGAGCTGTGCAACAGATAACTTCTTCCATACCGCTACAGAAGCTTTATTGAAATGTACCGGATGTAAGTCTTGCCCGCGAGGGGGGGATCCTTAGATGGTTCATGAGATCATGATCAGGATCAGTGCCATTGGCTGCGTCATTCAGGTGAGAGGTGTGTCAGTAATGTCTGCCTGAAGCTGGTAAGCCAGTAATGAAGAAGGTGTTCCTTGTTCACAACGCATGGCTTTATAACAACACCACTGGGTCACAGGAACTCATTAAACAATATGGTGTAAAGTCGACATAATTTCATGGCGTTGTTCTAAGGTTAGAAATATTTGTTACATAAGTATTAAAGATTTGTACTGCGGCGGACAGTGGCGACAGAAGTCCTGTTGGTTGAATTGAACAATATTGGGGATGAGGAACACCACTTTTAGCCGTGACGACTTGTGCCTCAGGTGTGGCCTCAGCTGTGTTAAGAGATGGGTCGGCTACTTCAGGTCCCTGAGGCAGTGCAGGGACCAACAGCTGCCTTATCTCGTCTTCATTTAACACAACTGATCTGATATAAAAAGAAAAAAGGTGTGACAGGAGCGATGAGTTGTCTGACCTCTCGCGGGTAAAGGTCGGCTGTGTTGTTTATTATATCTTGTTTGTGGCCTTAATGTTATACAATAACAAGTAAGGTTTTTAAAAACATCAAGTTAACAAATTACTTACATTTTGTTTAAAAATTCGTACCGCTTCTGATTATGAAGTCTAAATGATATAAAATCTTCCTTTTAACAATGAGCATAAATTATGATAATCGTGTAATCCACTGAAAATATCTTATGTAAACATACCTGATCTTAAAATTAATATTTAATCAAAGATACTGTTAGTTCTTCTTTTGTAGCGTAATGGAGCAAAGATGAACAAGAATCAGTCTCTGGCTGATCTAACCACACACACAGCAACCCAGTCAGTCAGACCGTCAACAATGAAGTCAATCGGCCAGACTGTCAAGCAATAAGTTAATTAGTTAGACTGCCAGTCAGGCTGTCACTTCGTCAGGTCACGAGTCAGTCGATGATTTAATCAGGAAAACTTGTGGCTACGTCAGCTAAGCTCTTATTGGTTCAATTATCGTTGCCAACATTTACCCAGCCACTGATTGGCTGATACTTTCACGTGTGGGAAAGAGAGTAAATAAACTTTAATTATGTTGTTTGTGTTTTTACAAGACTGTAAAACAAGAGGTATATAAATGTTGTTGGCTGCGGGTCTGGGGGATACGTCCCGGCAATATATTTACGGTGAGTCTCCCCCTGGTGGAAGCTCTGCTTATTTTACGGGGAACACTACTTATTTTATGGTTGTTCAATTACATAAATAAATTGACATAATTTCTCCGGCCACTGTCTAATGAAGAACTAAAGTCATATCCTTGAATCAGGATTAACTTTTAGATAGTTTTACCCGCTATGTGTAACAAGGGCCCCCGCCAGTGACTTAAACACGACATTTGTTTTTACACACATGTCTTACTGATGAAATATCTTACTGATGAGACCAAAGCGTTATTGATATTCATCTGGGATCCATGACTGTTGTTGTTGTCGTTGTTGCTATTGTTGTTGTCATTATTATTTTTATTATTGTTGTTATTGTTGTTGGTGATGTTGTCGTTGTTGTTATTATTATTTTTATTGTTGTTGTTGTTATTATTATAGTTTTATTATTATTGTTGTCGTTGTCCTTGAGGGCCTCCTACACTTAATCTCTGATAATTATTGATACATAAACATTGGTGTAAGAGTTTGATAGAATAAAAGTCACAGAGTGTAATTAACTCACTAACTTGATACGCGTATTGAAAATTAACAGAAATTAATGTTATATTTTCTGATCTTTGGGCATAAATCTGTTTTCTATTGTAACTATAAATTTTAATGAAACAAAACAAATGTATTTAAAAAAGGAATATTTTCATGGAATCGTTTAACATAGACAGAAGTATTGTGGACATGATACACTTATATTTTACTCAGCTTATGGTCGACTTCATGTGTATATATTGAACGGAAATGAAAATATCAGGTGTTAAGTAATTGTATTGTACCAGCGAACCTGATCTGTAGTGGTGCTTGTTTCATCTACCTTATTTTATTATTTTATATTTATGTTGTTGCTGTATTTTACACTTGTAAAAGTTGACGCCACATAAAATACTTGACGTGTAGTTAATTGTAGATATAATTGGAACATTACATCTGTCTTTTGTAACACCTGACACATCATGATAAAATATATTAATATTTAAATTCTCACCATAAACCAACGTATGAGGAAAACATATATGAATATATATATATTTCAGTGTTCAGAATCATGTTGTATTGTGAGCAGTTATACATGTAACTGTTACCTGTGTGTGCGTGAG